>NC_137130.1:35768170-35878170 GCF_949319135.1 Squalius cephalus
CATATTGGATATTTTTTTCTTTTTCATTGAAATATTGATTTTAAAAGCAAGATGAAAATACATCAGTTGAATTATAAACACATTTTCAAAATGTAGCTACTTAATAAATTGAATTTGCGTGTGTTCATTATTGTTTAGAATTAGACAGAAAAAAAAAAAAAAACCTAAATCAGAATTCGAAGTGAATGAAACGTCATAGGCCACATCATTCGATTTCGAATTTGCACGACTTTGGTGCGTTCCGTTGATTTAATTTGCTACGTGCACAATGATAATAACGATATTAAAAATTTGCGTTTTAAATATTTATTTTCCAAGAACAACACCATCAATAAATAACATAATATACATTTTTATATTGCACATTTTTCTCAAGTGAAAATATGAAAATTCATACAGTCGGCAATATGTAAAATACAGTCACGTAGGCTAATGTACAGAGTCGTGTATCACGGCAAATCCCTTGGGAGAGGAGCAAAACACTGGGATTTTAGTATTGTCACTTATTGAACAGACGGCAAACAGCCCCGCGAAACAACTCGCTAACCTTTTTTTTTTAATCTTCTTCCATTTGGAAATGTAACAGCAATGTAATATGCTTTATTTACAATGAGTCTGATCATTTTGGTTTGCAACATCATTTGAGGCCTAATAATTCTTCGCTTTCGATTTGTTCCATGTCAGATTGTTTTGAGTACCTAAAACAATTGCGTAATCCTAACATTAAATAAACAGTCAACAAAATAAATTCTATTTTTTGAAAAATGTAAAAGGGTAGGCCTATCTATGCCGTTAATAATTTCGGATGGCAGTCAACATTTTGGTTTAATACAAACGTGACTATTCGTGTTATGGCAAAATATCTCACCGTTTGATCTGTACAAGTGCTATTTTGTTATTTTTAAAACGTGGTTTTATATGAGGCAGAATTGCGCACAGTGACAAAAAAATATGTATGCAGACAGAAATGCATGAGCAATTTGTCTGAAGTTTGGGGTTGTGTGGATAATCCCATTATATTGTGAGTGAAGAGTCTCTACTGGGAGTATTATGGAAATTTCGGTTTGGATTTAATGAGACTGCTCGCATCAGCGGAACATCTCTGAGAGAAAAGCCTGCCCAGGCCGGACAACCTTCCAATAAGAAGATTGGAAATAGGACTCGGTGGAAAGGGGATCTTTTCTTTTTTTCTCTCTTTCTTTTTTTTTTTTTTTTTTTTTTTTATAAATAAAAAAAAATTCTCAGGTAACGAATACCACGTTTAATACTGTACAATCTACACACCGAGAACAATGCGTAATGCTCAAGGTCTTTTATCTATCTTGTCTAATGACTTCCCACAGCGGGTTGTTATGCTCTGACAGCGAGTCTCAGAACGGGAACTTTCTTACATTTCCACATTCAAAGGAGGTCCATCAAGGTACATGATTGGCAATTTTCGTCATTATCTTCACATTATTAACAGCAGAATTGACATTGTAGCAGTAGTGCAGATTTTATGCGACACACTCCTATCAGGGAGAGAGTCCCTCGAGCAGCAACACTTTCAGAGTAGCATCATTATCTCGCGCCTGGTCCCTTAACCGATGCTAAAGTGGCACAACCAGTGTATATATTCTCTTTACTGCACGATCTAAAACAAAATAATATTTGCATACACTCTTAAAAAAAAAACAAAGGTTCTTTATTGGAATCGATGCTTTATTGGAATCGATTCCACGAAAGGTTGTTTATATTCAGATTTTTAGAGCAAAAAAAGGTTCTTTTAAGAACTGTTGACTGAAAGGTTCCTCGGGGAACCGAAAATGTTTCTTCTATGGCACTGATGCTAAAACACCCATTTGGAACCTTTATTTTTAAGAGTGTGCAGTTCTAATAATAATAATTGAAAACGAGAAATTAAAAGTAAAATTAAGTGTTAGTGTAAATTTGCTTATGTTGTAATACAGTGTGTTCTGAAGGCCTTATTTTAAATATATCTTTATAATTCTTCTGAGCGTTATTGGAATGGAAATGCTGTCCCTATACACTCTAAAAATGCTGGGTTGTTTTAACCCAATTTTGAGTCAAATATGACTATAAATACCCAAACGTTGGGTTAAAAACTTTCATTTAAAAATTTAACTCAACGGCTGGGTTTGTCCATTTGACCCAAAGTTGTGTGTTGAAACAACCCAGCAGTTTTTAGAGTGTACATTTAAAAATAATATCAATTTAATACAAATAATTACATGTCCTTCAAATAAAAGAGTGTATGCCAGTACTAAGCTATCTATTGAGCGCGCTCTCCTCTCTCTGGTCCGGTGAGGGCACCGAAGTTTTGCTGAGAACCGCGGCCGAGTATGGCAGGAATCCGCTCTCGGACCTCTGACCGCTCGCAGTGCAGGTGAAGTCGGAGCTGGAGCTCCTGGAGCCGAGCGCGCTGGCAGCCTGACTGCTGTGGCAGCTGAGACACGAGCACGGACCCGCCGCTGAAGGCGCACCGACCGCCGCAGCCGCAGCCGCCGCAGCCGCAGCCGCCGCTGACGCCGCCGCGGAGCTGTTCAGACCCGCGGGAGACTGGTACAGTCCTGGGTGACGGAAACTACACAGCAGCTCCGGGCGCGAGTATGGGTGAGAAAGCGCACGGAAAGTATCGAGGGGGCGAATAGAGGTAGCGAAAGGTGAAGACGCGGCTCCTGACGCGGCCGCCGCAGCAGCTGCTGCCGTGACACCGACATGGGGGTAATAGTGTAGTGGCATGTGGGAATGGAAAGGGTAAGGCAGACTTCCGGTGGCGGCCGCGTGCGTCATCATATAGGTGTAGAAACTGGGATCCGCGGGATGTGGCCAGGACATGGCGAGCCGCTGCCGCTTGTCCTTCATTCGTCGATTCTGAAACCACACCTACACAGAAACACACAGGTAACAATTAGGGATGAGCTGTTGCAATAAGAGAACAATTAAACACTAGTGCAGTTTAACTGGCAAATAACCTCTGGACATAAGCATATGAAATAATATTGGTTAAAGCTTTTTCATCAGAGAAGAATTTACGCAATCAATTACGCAAGTAATTCTGTAAATGCAACCACTTTGGATAAGCTGAAAAAGGCTTGCTTCTGCATCAGACAAAATAAAAATATCTCATTACATATGGTCTAATGTATGTTTAACAGTATATCTTTTTGTAAACATTTGCATTAAAACGCGGACATATACAATTGCGTGTTTTTGTTTGTGTAATAATCTACTCCTGAACCTCTGTGCTGCAAAATATAGCTGAACATTTTAAAAACATTATGAATTAGCAGGAACATATTCGATCTGCTCTGGAAGAGGTGAACCAAATCATGATGACCATATACCTTTATCGTTGTTTCGGGTAGATTTAATGCTGCGGCCAGTTCACATCTTCTGGGTCTTGACACGTAGTTTTCCCTGTAAAATTCTTTCTCCAATCTCCCAATCTGTTCCCGGGTAAACGCAGTCCGATACCTCCTCACTTGGTCCGAGCTCGAGCTGGAGTTTCCCATGGAATTACCGTTCAGATTCGAGAGAGACGAACTCGAATTGGAGGCCCCTGAATTACTGTCCGAAAAACCTAAATCGGATAATGGAAGAAATAAAAGAGAAAGGTATACATTTATGGTTTCTTTTATCACACTCATTTGCACGTTAAAATAAAATATACAAATATGACCTGTGATTTATTTATAAAATGTAGCTATTCAGTTCAACGGGGACTTGTTGGGAATACATTTAAATGTATTTGTCACATAGATGCAGCGCGCAATTATTTTAAACCAAAAATAGAGAATACACAATTAAAGACTAACGTATCAAACAATTCAAACGCATCATTTTAACATTGCAAAATGTATACAGTGCAATCACAGATTAATTCAGGTAATAAAAAGGGCAACGCAGACAGAGGTTCTTTAATGGTTCCATAAAGAAGATTGGAATATTTCCATTCTACAAAAGGATGGTGGAAAAGTGTTATTTATATTATTAAAACGTTCTTCACACTAATTAAAAAAATGGTTATTTTAATAAATGTTCTTTGGTGGAACCGAAATGGTTCTTCTATGGCACCTTTTTGGAGCCTTTATTTTTAAGAGTGTATGAAATCAAATATAAACACACACATCAAATGGAATTTCAATTAGAGCTGCACCTTCCAAACTTTGTAATATCCACTCAAATTAGCATTTGAACGAATGAATAAAGCACAAGCTGAAAGTTTCCATGCGGATTGTTTACCTTTGCTGTGGTTTTCCTTGTGTTGGCTGATGCTGCCCGGCGAGCGGTGAGACGGGCATCCCACTTCCACATCACTGTTCATGTCGGAGTCAGGAGAAACTTCAGGATACAGGTTTATTTTCTTCCTGCTTTCGGAGGACGACACTTCAGTGGAGGAGGTATTGTCGTTGTGGTGGTTTCCAAACAAGCTGTCTATCTCGAACTTGCCTTTGCTGGGAATATCCCCGAGCCCGCCGTGTATTCTCGGGCTGAGGCGACCGGCGTGCGGAGAGTTTTCCAGGGCCTCAAGCACCGCGTTCCCGGCAGAGTCAGTGAGGTTGGAGAGCCTCTTTCCCGCCACTGGACTGTGTAGTCCCCTTTCCATCAGAATCATCTCTTTTCTTATCCTCTCCATCATGAAGTCGTGCAGATAAAAAAAAAAAAAAAGAAATCCAAAGTCCCAGGGCTGGTGCTCCGATGACTGGTGGCGGATCTAATCCGCATTCAGCTCAGCTGCCGCCTCTAAATAATATAACACCTTTATGAGCTGGAAGCAAAAAACAGAGGAATGCCAGTGCGGGCAACGAATGACTGCTCAAAATGACCCGCGCATCCTCTCTGGTCCAGAAAGTCATTCATCAAAAAGTGGTTTGCGCCTTCGTCGTTAAAGGTGCGCGTGACGCGGTTCGAATGATCATTTATTGTAACAGGTTTATAAGCAAATAAATAGGAGAGAGACTGTCATCGGTTGATAGAGTCGGCCCTTGATCGGCCAGACGCGTATATCCAGGTGGAGAGAGAGAGGAGAAGTGAGGAGAGCAGCTTCTGATCGGACTCTGTTTTAGATGGCTCCTGGGGTTGGCCTCTGGGGTGAAATTGACAGTCTGATTAATAAAATGAGCGCGGCAACATTTCCCTCTTCATTTAGGAATATCATTATGCTTTGATTCTCTATTGTTCCTTCCTTCTGTTCTGGCTCTCCCACTCCCTCTCCCTCTCTCTCTCTCTCTCTCTCTGAGCTCTGTTTCTTTTTTCTTTCTCTGTCGATTATTTCACAACAGACGTTTTCGAATGAGAGGCATTAGTTAAAGATTTTTTGCATCCAATTAGAAGATCCCGTTGCGAATATTGTTGTTCGTTACCAAATAACGATATGGAGACATTCAATTTTGTGGCATTATTTAAACGCTGCGGATTTCTTATAGCCTATATTTGTGGGAGATAGATGACCCAAACGTTTGCAAATCTCATCCATATTATTACATACTATTTTTGAATCGTTTATTGGTAGAATGATTTATTATTTTGTTATTAGCAGACGTTCTCGTTTTACGTTTCATGCTGAAATCACGAGATAGGCTATTTTCAAATGTCAAGTGATTGATAATTTAACACAAAAACCTGTAAGACTAACAAATGTTTTCGTTTATTAAACCCATGTTTAAAATTCATGGTATGAAAGACTGAATCAAAAGTATGTAATAAGACGGGGGAAAACCCTTTTATTTGTTTTGTATATATTGGGAAATGGAATCATGTAATCTTTAGGCTACTGTTTATTGCTACATATTTATAATATGCAGATCTTAAAACTGTATAGAGATTATAATTATGATCAATGCCAATCTAGATTGCCAATCTCGTTGGTCATGCCTATACACAAAAATAAATCTGGGTAACACTTTATTTTACAGCGTCATTGTGACATAGGCTATGTTACATGTAGTAATTACTATAAATTATGCAAAATTACATGCAACTAACCCTAAACCAAACCAAGCCCTAATCAAAACCCTATAGTAAATACATGTAGTTAACTAATATTACGCAGTACTTACATGTATAATTACAGTGTAAAAAATAAATCTGATATCCAAAAGGGTAGGCTATTTCACTGTGTACTTATTTCTCACAATATCTCTAAAAACGCTGTAAAATAGGAAAGTATTAATCCGTTTTAATATGTGATCCTGGAACTATAGTGTGTGCTCTCAAATCAAGTGTTAAGGTGTGGGCGTGAGCGGCTCTGTAAGGCGAGGTTAAGTTATCCACTTCAAGCTGAGAGAGCGCGCGTGACCGGGACGCGCACTAAACCGTTTGCGCGTCCTCTGGCGCCCTCGCCAGTTTTTCATCAGATAATACAACAGCTTGAATTCAGTGAGCCATCATCAACCCATCTAGCCATTTTGTTCAAATAATTCTTTTCACAGTTCTAACCAGTTTGTTCATTTATTGTAACCTATTAATAATTTATCAATTGTGACATCGGTAGAATCTTATGACATGTTCAGATCATTGTTAAAAAAATGTGTGAAAAATAATGCTCTTAACACCATATGATAAGATCGCTAATACGTATCGTATAATCTCTGCTAGACGCAAAATAACTATAATGTCTTACTATTGTAAACCGTTTAAGCCTCAATCTGCAAAAAGTCTTTGATGGAAACAAAATCGCCTCGCTTCTTGCTTGCTCTCGCTGTTTGAGGGTAACATTCATTACTCTCAAGTTGTTCCAAACCTGTATGAGCTTCTTTCTTCTGCTGAACACAAAATAATATATTTTGAGGAATGTTTGTAACCAAAAAGTTGGGGCACCAAGTCAATGGGGCCCATCAACTGTCTGGTTACCAACATTCTTCAAAATGTCTTCTTTTGTGTTTGGCAGAAGGAGGAAACTCATACAGGTTTGGTTTTACAAGTTGAGGGTGAGTAAATGATGACAGCATTTAGATTTTTGGGTGAACTATCCCTTTTAAGGAGACACATAATTCATTTTTAATGTAATTTGTTAATTGCTATATATTATATTCGAGACTAAAAAATCTTTATTAAAACTATACTCACAGTCTTCGAATTTATGTGACAGTTAATAACTTAAAACGTGGGAGGGTGTGATTGTAACATGGGGAGAGTTGTAACATCACCATCTCCACCAATCAGGGATAAACTTGGAGTGATCATTTCAGTGTTTATCCAATTCCTTCCAGATCCTTTATCCTACTGTATATGATTTGTTTATTTACCAAAACTGTATTTTGTTTAGTACTTAAACTTTTGCAAATAAAACCATATAACTTATTAGGGGTGGGAATTTTTTGATAGGCTACCTCACGATTCGATTAAGATCAAGATCGACTCTCGGTACTACCTACTTGACTGCCATAGACAATTTAATAGGTCTAGAAGAAAAAAATCTCTCTGAATTAATTGTCAACCTTGAAATTGATTTATTTATTAATTTTATATAACAAATGTAATTTAAGCTGACTGCAGTCATTACATACATGACTGGCAGTCGTGTGTAATGAAGCAAGGCAGCCCTGAGACAAATAGAAAAACTACTTAGTACAAATTCTTTAATAAAAAAATGAAAACTTTTGCCACTATAAAACTGGTAAATAAAATAAATAAATAAAAATACTTAAAAATTAAAACTTTAAAAAAAAAAAAAAAACACTGTCTTCTGTCTGAATTAAATATAAATTGATTTACAATAAATATACAAAAGTGATTGCCTTAAGCAGAGAGTGTTTTTTTTTATTATTATTATTTTTTTTATATATTCACATATTATCTTACAACCACCCTCTTACATACAACTAAGAACAGTTTATATTTTAATAATTTTACATAATACCTAAACAGTGGGAAAAAAAGACAGATATATGTCCTGGCCAGTGTTAAAAAAAAAAATGTAAAAAAGGAACTGATGGAGTTTTAAAGAAGGGCAGGTCAGTCAGATCAGTTGCAAAGAAAAGTGGTGAGGATTTTGAAACCTCAGACAGCGAAAACTTTTATGTTGTTTGTATGGAGCCATTTGGCTGCTCAAAGCTAAAGGAAGTGTGAGTAAAATGTGCCCTGTTCAATCTTTGGGCTCACCAAGCCTAGGGCTCAAAAAACAGATTTTTCACCATTGTGGCTCTGATTGAGAATATTCACACATAAACGCACAGACTTAGACACACTGACAGTTTTTTTGTTGTTGCTAGATCTACATGTTCTTTACACAGGTACACTGGGGTCAAGTGTACATTAAACACCCCACTACACTGGGGCCAAAAATGATATTTAACCCATGATTTACTCACCCTCAAGCCGTTCGAGATGCATATGTCAATCTTTTTTCAGACGAACACATTTTCAGTTATTTTAGAAAATGTCTTAGATCTTTCAGTGGTTATAATGTGAAGTTATGGGGTCCACCTCCTTCAAGTCCACAAAAGTAATCCATCCGGCTCCAGGGGGATAAACGAAGGCCTTCTGAGGGTAATCTGTGCGGTTTTGTCGTAAAAATATACATATTTAAAACTTTATAAACGAAAATAACTGGCTTCCGGTAGCGGTCGACGCGCGTTCACGGAGATGGATGCTGGCGTATGACTAAGGACAGTCGAAAATCAGTCAAATCGGTTGTTTCCTGCCAGTATGCTTCAGGTCACCGAAGTGGCTACTCTAACTGCATCAGAGGCCAGCCCCGAGAGGCTTCTTCCCTTGGTAGATTATCTGGCAGAATGGAGGACTCTGCCAAACATATCTCAATGGGTCCCTGCAGATTGTAGAAAAAGGTTACAGAATCCAGTTTGGTTCTCGTCTACCACGATACAACGGGGTGTTACTCACAGTAGTACATCCAGAACAGGCTCTGGTGATGGAACAAGAAGTGAAATCTCTTTTAGCAAAGGAAGCTATAGAACCGGTCCCTCCACCCGACAGAGACTCTGGGTTTTACAGCCGGTATGTCATTGTTCCCAAAAAGGATGGAGGTTTGCATCCTTTATTAGACCTTTGTCTTCTAAATCGTTCTGTCAAGAAACTCAAGTTCAAGATGTTAACCCTCTGGGGTCTAAGGTGTTTTTGGGGTCCTTGAGATGTTCTGACATGCCCTGACATTTTTGCTTTTTTCAGTTGCTTATAAACATATTAATGGCAAAGGTGTAAATTCACTCTATATAGCACAAACAGGGCTACCATCATATGTGAGCACCATGCATGTACATGTTTGTATTTTTGAGAGAATAATGTTTTGGTTATTGAAAAAACTAAAAACTAAAGTTTCTGAAATAAGGCCATAAAACACATTCTAAATATGTGTCAATAAGACTTTTGACTAATGGATGTCATCCATTTTTTATATTTACCTTTTATTAGTTTGTTTACATCTACCTTGTATTTTTTTTTTTTTATTAAAAAGGTTACAATTACAACAACAATTCAAGTGTAATCTTTCTTTGTAAAAACTAAAGTATACATTTTATCATACATATTTCAAAGTTAAGGATTCATTACTTGAATATAGCCTAGGCTACATTGGAATAAACACTATAACATATTATTTGATTATTTTTGACAAAACATACTATATTTAACATATGAGCAAAAATTGGCAAACAAAAGCTTATTTGAGGTGGCAGATATTTTACAGTAAAAATGTATAATCTATCCAAAACTAATCAATGAAATGTTGTCTTTCATATGTCTGTAACATAGTAACTTTCGTTTTTATTATAAGAAATATAAATGTTAATTTGCAGTTTAATACGTTGCTTATACAAATACATTTTATTTCAACATATTTCGCTCGATTTTTACTCAGTAGCCTATAGCAATACAGTTTGCTAAAAGCGAAACATTCACAGACAGAAACGATTCAAATTTAAACCGTCTTTTGCCAGTTGTGGTAAACAGCGGCATCTCTGCCGTTCATTCATTCATTCATGCACAGATACGCGCAGCACTTGAGAATGAAAAAAAAACTTACTACATTATTCCACAGCCTCGGATCTGTTGCTCCTCGTACTTCTGAGGTAAATTTTCCATTATAGTATTATTCCTCACAGCGCTGCGAGACTGTGTAAACAAGTACAATGATCTGATGTGTTTTCTCGAGCTGATGTGGGCGTTCACAGTTTGCGTGGATTGCCTCAGACATTTGCATTTGAATAGCGCGCGCTCTCCGTGGGCGGGGTCACATTACATCTGAATGAGCTCTAATTAGCTCGACTGGAATCGCTCTCTTTTAATGCAGATTTCACAAGATGAGAATATTATTTTTTTATATAAATTACTTCATTTAAAAGAAGAGAATTCAAGCTTCATGCCTGTGTGTCTGTATGTCTGTTTGACTGAGTATTCGCTGAGTTATGGTTCATTTTCGGACGCGTTTCAGAATGGACTACACTGACAGAGAGAAGGCAGAACTCGCATCATGTTTATTTTTCTTTATTTGGCGAAAAGCACAACACTTTGTTTTTATTGTGAGTATACACAAAAATAATACACACTTAACAGGATCGATTGATGTATAACACAAGCATATAAGATAAAAAGTAATATTTTATTTTATTTATCTGTTTTCACTGATAAGGAAAAAAACTAGCCTATCGCGCCGACCTCAGGGGGTTAACGTTGAAGCAGATCGTGACTCAAATCAGATCCGAGGATTGGTTTGTTACGATACATCTAAAGGATGCATACATCCATGTCCCCACCCTTCCAAAAGACAGGAAGTTCCTAAGGTTTGCTTTCGGGGGGCAAAGCTTACCACTATCGGGTTCTTCCATTCAGTATAGCTTTATCACCCCGCAAGTTCATGAAATGCGTAGATGCAGCTCTGGCGCCTCTCAGACTGCAGGGCATACACATTCTGAACTATATAGATGACTGGCTTATCCTAGCAGAGTCAGAACAGTTGGCAATTTGACTTCGAGATGTCGTTCTCGCTCATATAAAAAAAAAGCTGGGATTGAGACTGAATGCCAAGAAAATTGTGCTTTCCCCAGTACAGATGATCACCTTTCTTGGTGTTATATGGGATTCAGTGACGATGCGGGTCGTGCTTTCGCCTGCTCATGTCACCACGATCCTCTCAGTAGTAAAGGATTTAAAGCTAGGCCAGTCACTCACTGTAAAACAGTTTCAGAGACTGTTGGGTCTGATGGCAGCTGCGTCCATACCTTTCGGCCTGCTGTACATGAGGCCCCTGCAGTGGTGGCTCAAGATCAAGGGGTTTTCCCAGAGGCACTTCCTCCCGGACCTGAAAGGCCACCATGTGCTTGTCCTTACAGACAACACATCGGTGGTCTAGTACATAAATAACTACTAGGGTCCACTATGCAAACTGGCGCACAAGATTCTCTTGTGGTCCCTAGGGAAGATGCTCTCCCTGAGAGCAGTTTATATTCTGGGACATCAGAATGGAGATTTCCCCCCGAGGTGGTGGAGCATATATGGGAGGTTTATGGCCAAGCAGAAGTGGATCTGTTTGCATCTCAGAACACGATGCACTGTCCACTGTGGTTCTCTATCACATATCCAGCCCTGCTGGGAGTGGACGCAATGATACAGACATGGCCGAGGCTGCATCTGTACACTTTTCCCCAGATTGCTTTGCTCCCAGTTCTGGAGAAGGTCCACCGGGACGGAATCAGTTTACTGCTAGTAGCACCATACTGGCCGAGCCGGATTTGGTTCTTGGACATAGTATCCCTCCTCGACGGCTCTCCCCTGGAGATTCCGGTCAGGAGGGGCCTTCTATCTCAGAAGGGAGGAGTGATCCTCCATCCTCAACCAGAATTTTGGAACCTGTGGATTTAGCCTCTGAGGGTGCCCAATTCATTGACTCTGATCTCTCGACCGAGGTTGTAGAGACCATATTTCACTCCAGAACTCCATCCACTAGGAAACTATATGCCCTGAAGTGGAATGTTTTTACTTCTTGGTGTACTATATGACTGTATCAAGGTTATATGTTATGGGAAGGATGAGGCAGGAACCGGCGAACATTCAAAGACTTTAATAAACGTAAAATTAACAAATACAAAACTAAAGTAAAGGCAAGTAAAGTCCCTCACGGACGACTGCTGCCACATAAAACAGAAACCAAACATCAAATAAAATCCAGGCTTGGCCTCTCTCGTCCTTCACCTTCGTCACTCCTCCTTTTATGCTTCCACTCCTCCGTGAGAGATACGAGAATGGTGCATCACGCAGGTGATGCTCATTATTAATCACGCCACTGGCCTCGCGCCGTTCTCCCACGGCCCTCGTCCTGCTCACCACAACGACATTGGGATCCCGTTAATTGCCCCGTGGGTTCAATACTAGAGTTCCTTAAAGATCGTTTTTCTGCAGGGTTATTTTCATCCACATTAAAGGTGTATGTAGCAGCCATAGCAGATTACCATGTCCCCTTGGAGGTATTATCTGTTGGGAGAGACCCTTTGATAACACGTTTCCTTTATGGCACTTTGAGGCTGAGGCCTGCAGTTCGCACCTGAGTTCCAGCTTGGGACTTGGCGCTGCTCTTAGAAGGTTTATCTACGGCTCCCTTCAAGCCTCTTGACTCGGTCTCAGAGAAGTTTCTGACCCTAAAAATGGTGTTCCTTCTGACCATTTCTTCACTAAAGAGAACAGGAGATCTTCAGGCCCTTTTGGTATCCCCCTCATGCCTTGAATTCACACCACTGATGGTCAACGCTTTCCTTTACCCTAAGCCGGGCTACATTCCGAAAGTTCTGACCAACGTACCGCAGCCTACCATTCTGCAGGCATTCTGTCCTCCTCCTTTTTTAAGAGTCATGACCAGGAAAGCTGAACCTTGTTTGTCCAGTCAGAGCATTGGATACTGATGTCCACCTGTGGAGGAAGTCTGATCACCTGTTTGTCTGTTTTGGGTCACCTAGGAAAGGGCTCCCTGCATATGAATAGACTGTTAACAAGTGGATAGTTGAGGCTATCTCTCTTGCCTATGAAGCTTCTGGTCAGCCATCACCTTTTGGCCATTAGAGCTCATTCCACTAGGAGTATTGCGGCCTCTAAGGCCTTAATTTTTGGGGTCTCCCTTCAAGAAGTTTGTAATGCGGCAGGCTGGTCCTCAAGAAGGATGCCTTGAACATCAACCAATTCTGACAAATCAATCTCTTGAATGTAGAAGATCTTCTTTAGCATTGTTGCTCAAAGGATGATAACATACCTGAAACAGAACAACTTGATTGATGTGACGATACAGAAAGCTGGTATACCAGGCTTCTCGGAATGCTTAGAACACACAAGCATGATATGGCATCAAATCCAGACTGCAAAAAGGGAAGGAAGATCTTATTCCTGGGCCAGCCTTTGAGTTCTTCCATGGGCCAACGACCATTACACACCTGGTCAGAAACTACTTCAAAGATTTGCAATTCTGCCTTACAACAACAGAATACACAACATCATAGCAATCATTGGAAGTGGGAATAATGGCTGGTTGTACCATCTCCCCCCTATCCTTTACCATGGCAATGGAATTGATCATTCAAGCTTCCAAATGGGTTGTAGGAGGATAATGTCTGCAGTCTGGACAGTGGCTACCTCCAGTTCGTGCCTACATGGAAGACATGACCATTGACCTCAACCATTGCATGTACCAAACATGCATGGATGAAGTTAAAACCCAGCAAATCCAGAAGCATACCCATAGTCAGAGGGAAATTTGTAGACCAGAGATTCCACATTGATGAAACACCCATTCCGACAGTGTTGGAAATGTCAAGAGCTTAGGGCGATGGTACAACGCAACAATAAACAATACCTTGCTTCCTGGCAAGCTGAAACTGTGGTGCCTGCAATTCAGATTGCAGACCTTCCGACAAGCTGTCAGGTCACTGTCAGAGACTTCTGAGCAAAGCAGCAACTGGCTGTGGCTAAAACAGAAGAATCCCAAATGGGCTACAAAATGACCAAGAGGGGTAAATGCAGATGGAAGCACACCTGGGATGCCAGGTGTCGCTGTTGAGCCCTTTGGAGGTGTCGTGGGCCTATCAATGAAACACTAAGGAAGGAGGGTGCCCACCTGATGACCCCAATGAAGTGATTACCCCTACCCCCCACTCAAGATGTTAAGAAAGTGCAGATTATTCTAAGGAATTGTACTATCAAATCCTATACGCTCAACATGTCATTTTTACAATAAATGCTTCTAACGACAGCTTGAGATCTGTAGTTCCAACCACTATGTTCCAACTATTTTGGGAACTATTTTGGGTTTTGGGAAACGGCAAATCGTTCAGCTATATTGGTAACGACGGAACTTGTGACCATAGTTAGCTAATGATACTTTTGAGAAAAACACCCACGGTTTGGAATGACATGAGGGTGAGCACATGCATTTTAGACAACTGAGAGCTTTCAGTTTAGTTGCAGCAATTTGAGAAGGGTTATTTTTCCTTTCTAAGTCATGTCAAGTCAATTTATTTTATTTATATAGGGCTTCTCAAAACAGGCATTGTTTCAGAGCAGATTTACATTAAAATATTTCAGTACTAATGTCTCAAAAAGTCATCAATTATCAGTTTATTTAAAGGTAGCCTAACTGTTTGCCCTATTGGGGGTAAGAACATTGTTTGGGTTGTTCTTCGGCTCTGCGTGACTGTGCGGATGAATATGGTTATCCTACTGATCATAAAACATTTACTATTAGGCTTAAGAGATATAACCAGGGGTCCGTTTCCCGTACAACTCGCTGCTTAACTACCATAGTACGATGCATAGCTAGCCATGCCCCATGACTAAATTACGGACATGGCATCTGGAGTCTAAATATAATTTTTCTCAGTTATTTTGCTTTATTTCCAGATTCAATCATAGGCTCGTTCTTACGTACTAGAGCACGTACGCACATGCGCACTCTTCAGAAACGGCACTTTAAATCTCTTGACAATTTAAAAGACGTAAATGAAATTTGAATGTATTAAAAATAAAAGATATACATTGTAATGAATATCAGATTGCGTATTTTGTTCAAGACAAGGATTTAGTAAGTCCATATGTCATGCAAACAATAATAATAATAACTTTATTTACTATAGCATCTTTAAAGGAGCTTCTCAAAGCACTTTACAGTAGAAGAAAATACAAATAAAGAATAAACAGAAATACACAATAAATCACACAAAAAAGCAAAGGTGGGTTAAGAAACCAGCAATGATTACCACAATCAACAATAAGCTAATTTAAAAAAAAAAATTTTTTAAAAAGGGTTTTAAAAATTCCAAGAGACTGTGCCTCCCGAATTGCAACTGGAATTTGGTTCCACTACCTGGGAGCAGCTGTAGAAAAAGCTCTGTCACCCATGGAATGTAATCGTGTCTGGTGGACAACCAAAAAAAAAGGAAAATAAGGAGTTAAAAGTTGAGATAAATACTCTGGGGCTGACTGTGTAGCCAGTGTTGTGACTTCAAAACAGGTGTAATATGATCTTGAGGTTTGGTCCTAGTTAAAATTCTGGTTTCAGAATTTTTAACGTACTGTAAGAAGCGCATTACAATAATCAATGCGAGAGAAAACAAATATGTTAATTCACATTTCTGCAGCTGAAAAGGATAGCATGGTGTGCAATAAAAAAAAAAAGTCTCAACAATGTTCAGTACATGAGGGTCAGATGTCAATGAGGAATCAAAGATCACTCCTAGATTCTTTTTCTGAAACTCGAATGCAGAACCATCAATGACAATAGGACTACTGAGCTGATGAGGAGAACCAATAAGCACGACTTCAGTCTTATCACCGTTTAAACAGAAAAAAATTTGCCATCCACGATTTTATCTCAGAGAAGAGCAATGAGTCAGCCTCACTCTGCATGTTTACAGTGAATATAGATTTGTGTGTCATCAGCTTAAAAGTGATACTTAATGCCTAAAATGTGTAAGAGTTGACCAAGTGGGAATAAATAAAGACTAAAATGTAAGGTTCCTAAAATTGAGCCTTGGGGGATGCCAGTAACAATATCAGAACTGTGTTCCCCTAAAGCAACAAACTGTCTGGGTCCGGTAAAATAAGATCTAAACCAGTTTAAGACGGTACCGGGTTCAAGGCAATTAAGTAAAAGAGTATGATCTTTGGTGTCAAAAGCAGCACTAATGTCCAAAAGAATATGAATAGTAGGAGATCCAGCATCAGAGGCCAAAAATAGTTAGTTAGTAACTTTAACCAGGGCCGTTTCAGTGCTATGAAATTTTTGAAAATCAGATTGAGGTTGCTAAAATGGAAGAGCAACAGCAGCAATTTTTAATGCAGCTTGGACAACACTTAAGGATTTGTTGATTGTGTTAAGCACTGCTGGGCACAAATGCTCAAAAAAGACTTAAACCAGTAGGAAGGGGATCAAGTATGCAAGTAGTAGCTTTCATGCCTGAAACAACTGTAACAAGTGAGGCAAAATCAGGTTGCACAAAATTTGAAGTCAGGCCACCTGAAAAACTTGTCACACTATCATGGGAACTATCAGGAGAGGAAAGCACATAAATTTTAACACATTAACACATTCTGTTGACTATAAGTAACGTTGCACCTACATGTCAACTTACTCTCATTAGAGTGTCAGTAGAGTATTAATAGACTGTTAGGGTTAGATTAAGTTGACATGTAGTTGCAAAGTTACTTGTAGTCATTAGACTGTCTGTTGGGAAATCATCAAAATAAAGAGTTAGTCTACTAATACTCTAATAAGGGTATTAGTTGACATGTATAGCACAATAATATCCCTGCCTCTACCCAAAAGTCGACGAGAATCAAACAGTCCGTACCCAGGGGGAGTAATGGTGTTAAAACAGAGTCCATAATTTTGTTTATCTAAGTTTCTGTTAAGAACAATATGTCCAGGTTGTTGTCTATAATAATATCAGGCATGTGAGATTATGCTTTATTATTCACAGATCGTGTGTAGAATAGCGCTGCGTTTAATGGGCAAGAAGTCACCGATCAGTGTGTATTAAAATCCAAATGAGAGAGTGAGGACAAATTTATTAGATTAGCCCCAGTAAAAGACAGTGTTTTGGCCTTCCGCCACGACTTGACAACCGAAATAGAAGACGAGGATGCAAAACTATACGACCAGAACTCCGATGAATACATCTCATCGGTTGCAACAACCCAGCATTATGGCAGAGATGATACGTGTCTTTTGACAAATAGTAAGTCTGTTGTAAACCCAAGAGTTGGGAAGGGGTGTACTTTAAAACCATTCTCACGGAATCCATTTTCACTGTGGTCCCAGAAAGACTCGAGTCAGCAACACCTCGGCCAGAGGTTAAACTCCACCAGGGAAAGCAAAATCATTAATCCAAGGTACACAAGGGGCCAGTTGTTCAAAAGTAATCTGATTGGATTTCGGCAATCGGATTGGATTAAATCTTGAAAATGGGTTGTGCAAAAGAAAAAAAAAAAAAGGATTCTGAAATCAGGTTAGATCACAAAATCCAGTCGAGCTTTTGATCTGCATTAATCATCAGTTTGTGTTGTTCAAAACTTTTTAGTAAAATTTGGATGCCTTTGATCCATAAAATCTAGATTATACTGATCCCAGCAGAAGGGTGGATTTCAGGAACAAAAGATTTAATAAAACTTCACAACTGGTCCAAAAAATTATTTTTTTTATTAAAAGTGCAGTAACCATGGTTTTTGTGCGAATTGATTACCATTTGTATAACCACAGTTTTACTACAAATGCCATGGTTAAACTATGGTTAGTGTAGCAAAACCATGGTTAATTTGTTTACCATGGTTTAACAGTTTTGACTAGTAACCATGGTTTATTTTCTTAAGGGAAAAGATGATGCTTTAGAATGTTAGAGAGCTCTATGGCAATTTATCTGTTCAATAAAATACCTTACTCACCTGTTGAGTAATAAAAATGCAATTTTTTTGGAGATGGCGCTTTTACAACATTTCAAATCCCTCAGGTTTCACCATCTCCAAAAAGCCAAGCCAATGTTGATTCTCGTTTTATTTAGAGCTCTGTCTCGTTCTCGTTCAGCAGACTCTCCTCTGTGTAGCCTTTGTAAAAAAAAAATTTAAACGGGCAATTTCCTGGAAGGTCGAGATTTAGCTGCTCCATGTCCTTTCTCGCTCATTGTGACAACTAACTAACCCCCTCCCACAGACATCGGTGTCAAAGTAGCCAGAGCGTGCTCTCTCTCTCTCTCTCTCTCTCTCTCTCTCTCTCTCTCTCTCTCTCTCTCTCTCTCTCTCTTCTCTCTTCCAACACACGTACCTGTAGTTTTCAAATAAGCCTGAAGGACTTGATTTGCTGGATCAGGTGCTTTTAATTAGGGTTGAAGCTAAACTCTGCAGAGCTGTGGCCCTCCAGGAACTAGACCCATAAGTGCTCTTTAGGTAATCCTAGAGGACGCTTAAGCATATCATTAGGACACAGTTACGTGCAGACACCTGCGGGACAACTTCAAAATTACTCAACATAAAAGAGGTATGACTGTTATATGTAAATTCATAAGTACATTTAATAATATAATGTGAAATACATTGATTTGTGTGGATGTGGTCTGGCACAAACAAAATTGCTACATGATTGTTGAAAACAACTTTACACATAATTCCGAGTGATTGGAGATTCTGAGGGGGCAATGGGGCAATGTTCCAATGGCTTTGCAGGCTGATAAAAACTAGGGGGAAACATTTCAATGACTTCCCGCCATACATGAAAACTGTCCATATATTCCACATTTCTTGGCTCACCAAAACATCTTCCCATTACATCTTCCTTCTCTTGTACCTTACCTTACTTCTCAAAAACACATATTTTGTCCTATGAGACCCATGCTCAGCATGGATGCAATTCCTTTGGGGGAGTAAAGAGCAGACCACTGCTTGATGGGTCCACATCTTTAATGCAAACTCCATGGCTAATACTGGCAACACTGTGAACCTCACTACTCTGTGTCCTTGTATTGCCAGGGTCTCCACTGATCCTAGAAGCTTCTGTCTTAATCCACAGGTGAATTAGAAAATGAAACTTTGAAAACTGCAATCAGACAAACAAAGCAATGTGTAGGCTATAAGTAATAGATTGATCCACACAAAATCATATGTATTTAGTAAATTGGGTTGACTATTATTAGATACTTTTTGAGCAATATTGCTGGGCAATCTTGCCGAGTGATTGTTGCTTGGGCAATTTCCCATTGAAAATGGGCAATACATTTCTATCTGGATCATTTAGATCGGTCGTGGGCCCTGTGTCTCATCTGGTTGCCCGTTGATGGCAACATTGCCCAGCAACATTGCTCAAAAAGTTGCCCTGTGTATCATCACCTTTATTTTAAGTACATATTTGGAAAAAATATTTGCATGTAAAAAAAAAAAAAAAGCAATTTCCTGCAAATTCCTCCATCAATGTCAGTTACCTCCGTAATAATCTTCTGATATGTGCAGCACAATCACTGCTCTGCTTAAGAGATAAATCTGTTAGACTGTTTTTCTTCCTGTGTCTTCAAAACAAAAAGTTCCATCATAATGACATAAGTGAGTTGTCTCTGTCTTTAAGAAGCAATATACTGCTCACTGTTGAGATACGCTCTTTCAGCTGATGACACTCAACTGTGCGCTCCCCTCTAGAGCGTTCTGCTGAGGAAGAAATGAAGCATTATACCATGGCATTGCGTGAATGCCTCTCCTGAGTGGGACCCATTAAGCTCCTGAATGGACACAACCTTGGTTTTTCTCTGCCTGGGCCAAGCTATCACTGAAGCAGAATTTTGATGGGTCCATCTGCCCTCACTGCAAAGTGATGAATGTCAGGACTCTCCGCTGAACTCAGATCTTGCTGAACAGGTTCTGCTGAGAGATTCCACTATTGCCGTTACAGAGCCATGAAGGAAGAAGTGGCAACCACAGGTGCACTTTGGGGAAGCTCACACCAGCTCAGTGCCCACATTCCCCTCACCCTGCAGAACTGGCCTCCCTTCCTGTAACTTTTGCCTGAACTAGTCTCATAAATTGTATTGTGCTTTGTTACTCTTTAAATGGCATTATGGTAAAAATGGAATAATACAACAGACTTCTTATCTGTACATGACTGCATTTTTCTTTGGGGGTTGGCTAGAAGGTGCTCCCCATTCCTCTTCTTCCAAATTAACTGACGGAATTGCAGTTTCTTTCAGTTTTCCCTCTCAGTTTAGCCCAAAACACTATAGTGGTGTTCTCTCCCTACTTACAATTCTTTGTAATTAGCTACTGTCTACAACACTCTAGATCCATGACTGGAAACCGAAAAATAACATTTATCCTTTGAATTCTTGAGCCTGAAAACAATACAAGTCTGAACAGTTTTCTAAAAACTATTCCTACTCAAGCAAGGTGGCATTTGACTCTGGTCAAGCTTATCCTGTAGGAACAGACTGGAAGTGGCCTTGGATGGTAGTGACATGTCCAGTAAATTATGTGTGTTGAAGATTTCCTACCTATTTGACAAAAGGGTAGACAACAGCCCTTTTTCTCTGTTTTCTGTCATAGCAAATGGACGTGTCACAGCATATGAACTAGCTCTCAAATCTCAGTCAGAGTCTGGTATCGTCTTTGCTTACCTGGACTACACAGAATGCTCTGTTATCTGTAGAGTACTTACCTCAACTCCAGCATTGATTCCTCTCTGGGTGTTGCACTGTTTTCCACCATCTTGTCTCCAAAATCTCAATCACTCTTCAGTTAAGTCAACAAACTTTGACTGAACTGTTACTTACCTGTGTTTTCTATGTCCTGCAATAAAACTCCCTGCAAGTGGGTTTGCTGATATCCCCGTGTCTGTGTGGTCAGGCCAGACCCCACCATGGACGCATCCACCACAGACCCCTTCCCAGAACTGGTACAAGCACTCTCTTCACCCTCCAGTTCCAGAGCTCAACCCGATGGAATTACCTCCTACACCCAGCATGCCGAATCTCGTTTCTTCGACTTACAGTTCTGCCATGGTCAATCCAACTCCCTACTCTGGATTGGCAGAGGATTGCAGTGGTTTGCTGTTGCAATGCTCTTTCGCCCTAGAGATGCAGCCCCACTGCTTGCTTACGGATAGAGCTGGGATCACCTAAATCACATCTTTGCACTCTGGATGAGCACTGTAGTGGGCAGATAACATCACCGTAAATTAAAAGTTATGGTACAACAAATTAAATGCTCCATCTCCAATTACACATTTTTGTATGTTGACAGTTGGCAGCAGTCACATCACTTATCATACTGAACTAATTACCCTCGATATCTGATCGCTCACTAGGAAAACGTTTCTATTTTTCTGTTCTGGAGGGGTCCATGGGGATATCATTCTGGGATGACCATGGTTGCTTCACCATTCACTCAGACTCTCCTGGTACACCAGCAAAGTCCTGGCTGTGCTGATCCATCCTGTCTCTCTCTGGCCACTTATTTGAAAAGTCCTCACAATGAGCACAGAGTAAAAGTCTCTGAATATCACTAGTTTCTGGATGTCTTCTGCCCACAGCAAGAAAACCTCACATCAGACACCATGGTGAATGTGCCATCGAGCTACAGCCAGTTGTGCCAATGCCCAGAAGCCAGATCTATCCTTTATCTCCCGCTGAACAGAAGGCCATAAATGAGTATGTAGAGCAGGGTTGCCCAATCCTGCTCCTGCCGATCGACTGTCCTGCACAGTTCATCTCCAACCCTAATCAAACACACCTGCCTTTAATTTTCAAGTGATCCTGAAGACCTTAATTGTTTGCTTCAGGTGTGTTTGATTAGGGTTGGAGATGAACTGTGCAGGACAGTCGATCGGCAGGAGCAGGTTTGGGCACCCCTGATGTAGAGAAAGCATTGAACTAAGGATATATCTTCCCCTCCACATCCTGTGCTACTTCAAACTTCTTCTTTGTGGCCAAAAAGGAGGTAGGCTTGAGGATCTGCATTGACCACTGAGCACCTAATATGATCATAAACAAATACCGTTATCCCCTTCCCCAGATCCCTGTCACCCGGTTAACTGAAATTTTGGTTTGAAACCGAAAATTGCATTAACGGTTTTTGTCCAAAAGGGAAAAAAAAGGTCTAAAATATGATCCAAAAATATATGTCGCACTCACCTTCCTCTTAGTGCTCAGCACTCACACTTTACTCTAGTTCAAACTGTTATCATGACACTACCCTGCAAAGGGTGATTATGTCAGTCCTATTATCAAAGCAAAATAACCACAAAACACAAACAATCATCACCTCCAACTAATTCACAGCTTGGACGAGGCAGGAGCAAGATCCCACAAGACCATGCCAAACCTTCAACTAGAAAGTGTGCATCCAAGCTATTTATGATATTAAATGAACATAAATTGCATCCAAGCTACTTGTGATATTACATGAACATCAATTCTGTGACAAAATAGAAAAAAAAAAGATAGAATAGAAATAGAATAGAAAGTGTTAGTATTAATGATATTATTAATAGCATTGACGTGTTGATGAAAAATACTGATCGGGTTGAGTTAGGCAGGTCATTCCACCAGCAGAAAACAGTCAAGGTAAAGGTCCATAAAAGTAATTTGGTGCCTTTTGGGATGGAACCATAAGACGCCGTTCACTTGCAGAACACAAGCTTCTGGAGGGCACATAAGTCTGAAGTAGTGCATTTAGGTATAGGGGTGCAGAGCCAGCAGTTGATCTGAGGCAAACTTCAGTGCCCCGAATTTGATGTGAGCAGCTTGATGTGATATGTGCTCTCTTCAGCTCATTACAGATCACTCTTGCTGCCGCAGTTAAGACAGTACATGCTGGAAGACCTGCAAAGAGAGTTTAGGTATAGTGGTCCAAGCACTGAGCCCTGAGGTACCCCAGTAGCTAGATGTTGTGACAAAACACCCTGAAGGACCTAACCTGAGAGTTAGTGCAGGTACAATTGAAGAAGAAATGGCTTGAAAGCAGACAGGTAGTATGGTGATTGGAAAGGATGAGTTTCTGCCTCTAAGAGCAGAGATAAGGAGGGGAGAGTGTGTGTTTGCTTTTAAGCTGTGTTTGTCATTTTGTGGTGTGGAAAATTGGAAGAATTGGCCGCTGATGGTTGTTGTGTTATTTATTAAGTATATGGCAAAGTTGTCATCTGTTAGAGCTGACGAAGGAGAGGGAGGAGGAGGACAAAGGAGAGAGGAAAAAGTTTTGAAAAGGGTGTGGGAGTCAGAAGAATTGTTAATTTTGTTGTGGTAGTATGTCATTTTAGCAGTTGAGACATAAGCAGAGAAGGAAGAGAGGAGTGACTGATACAAACTAAGGTAAGTGGGATCTTTAGATTTGTGCCATTCTCTCTCTCTGCAGAAGTTTAGAACGATGCTTGTGGAGAACATCAGATAGCCAGGGGGTGGAGGGGGTGGCGTGGGCTGGCCTGGATGAGAGGGGGGGCAAAAGTTATTTAAACAAGTGTGGAGCAAAGAGTGTCAGTAGCACTGGTAGTATCAAGTGATGAGAAATGATTAGGGAGATAGGGAGAGGAAGTGAGAATGAAACCATAGAGGATACGTGGGAGGGTGAGAGTGAGCATAGGTTACGCCAAAAGCTGACCTGTGGAGGAGTGTGTGTTGTGTCAAGAGCCAGGTTGAGGTTAAGAGTGAGGAAGTGATCCAAGGTACAGTAGACACTCGCTTGTGGTCAAACGAGGCAAGCAGAGTGTGGAAGTCCGGAGCCTCGGGTCATTCTAGGTGGACGATGGAACATTGCAAAGGCTATGGAGGACAGTAGACATGAGAGCATACCTTGCATGACACATGCTGAAATTGGCTGTGAATGAGGGAGTGTTGAGTCAGCACAGCATATCAGAAATAACAGCAACATGCAGGGACAACAATTTGTGGGTCATTTTAAGCATTTTCTGTTCACTTATTCCCGATTACAAACTTTGCAAATACAGTTAGGAATGCCACCCAAATGACTGCAGTAAGATGTAGCCACTTGTTGGAACATTTACTGTAGGTTAGAAAGTGAGTCTAAGCTGCATACATGACTGATCAGATTCCATTCAAAGAGTGGAAATAAGGAAATAAGCTCAGCTAATTTATCTGTAGTTGAAGTTATTCTCTTGGTTGCCGCATGAAACATCTGCTAGGAAAAAATGGCACAAACAGACCATGGTGTAAAACAGCTAAATAAAAACTCAAGACACCAACCCTCAGCTGCATTGCAACAATACTAGATCCATGACTTAAAGAACATTACTTTGAAGCAAAGAAAAAGCAGCAAAGTGTGCCAGAGAAACGGTCACATACAAGTGATGAGGCACACACTCCTTCACTTTCTGACATGTTTAATGAGATACAGAAAAGCCCCTGATCCACACCAGCGCTACAAAATGTGTAGCTACACAACAACTGGAGATTTATCTAGCTGAACTATCCATCACTAGAAGCGACAATCCACTTGACTACATGTGCATGAACAAAGATCGCTTTCCATTGCTTGCACAGATTGCATGCAGATATTTATCTGCCTCAAGCACCAGCACAGAGAGTGAGGAATGATTCAGTAGAGCATATTATATTCTTGATGAGAAGAGGAACAGTCTCTCCTGCAAGAAAGCTGAGAACATTGTACTTGAAGAGAATCCTGCCACTGTTACTTAAATAGAAACCAGCCCAGTTTGCTATGTGTAGTTGTTTACATTAAAATTGTGTAGCCCTGTGAAACTCTGTTCTTGACTTGAGGCTACATCTGTTGTTTACCTTTACTAGTGCTCCTGTCCTGGTTCACCCTAATCTGAACATCGCCTTCGTGTGGAGGTCAATACATCCTCTAGGAGTTCCATCCATGCACTTTCTTTTCCTGTAAATTCTTCCCAGCAAAGCAGAACTATGATACTGGCAACTGGGAGCAGCTAGCCATCAGCTGGTACTGAAAGAGTGGTATCACTAGTTTGAGGGTTCCCATCATCCACTTCTGATCACCACCACCTGAGTACCAATGGGAAGCCAGACGGCTGAACCCTCACCAGGCCCGGGGGGCTCTTTTCCCCACGCAATTTGATTTCACTGTTACTTACCTACCAGGCCCAATTGTCCTCTCACATCTTTATGCTTCTCTCAAAATTCCAAGCCCAAGTCAAATGGACAGGATGAATTCAAGGTGAATGCTATGCTTCTAAGCAAATAATGTTAACATTGGCAATGAAAAAAGTACAGCATTGGATTGCATCCGTACTGTGAATATTGGTCCCTGCGCTATCATTGAACAATACAGTCACATACTGGCTCAGACTTCCACTACACTACCACATCACACCCATGTTTCATGTATCACTTTTGAAGCCTCATCACCTCTCACTGTCACGCCTACACCAGGCTTTCTCTCTCCATGCACCTAACACTCCCAGTTGGTTCTCCCTAGACCATACTGACCAACTGAAATGGCAACCACAGAAAATCATGAGAAAAGCATCTCCATTAATTTTATCCAATCAAAAAAAAAATAAAAAATAAATAAAAATAAATATATATATATATATATATATAGAGAGAGAGAGAGAGAGCGAGAGAGAGAGAGAGAGAGATTCTGGAACCTCTCTGATTGGTGGATCTCACATCGGGTCCTGGCTGGTTGTGATTCATAGTTGTCAGTCATGTGACTGAACACAGAGACCAGGATGGCAAAACAACCATAGAAGTTTGCAGGCCTTGAATATTATAATCACCTCTGAAAAAATAAATAAATAAAATAAAAAAACTAAAATATGTGACCAGAATGCAGGTTTTTGGCGCTACTCCTCCATATACAGCACCTGATGTATTTCAATTACAAAAAACAGTGGGACATTCTAAAATGCTTAATGTGAAAAACACTAAAATTTAATTAAAGTGCCTTAATGTACTAAAATGGTGACATTTATAAGATCAAATTCAGCAATAATAATTAAAAAAGAAAACGTCTCGAGACCCAACGCTCCTTTCTATTGTATTTGCATTTTTAAAAGTAGGCTACAAACGCGTTTGGTGTGAGCAATTTGTTCATTTAGCTCACAGAAGTTTTTATTTAACCAGCCTTTGTTCAGGCCTAGGCCTCAGTGTTCCTGTTCCTACTGTGGGTCTGTCAGTCGCCAGGCTTCAGTAAAACATTATTGTTTCAAAGATCTGTAAAGGTGTTCATCGAAATTCATAACTTATGTCTAAAGCCTGATTAACTTCTCTGTTAAGCCCACCTACGCGCATATGTCTAGCATTTGTCATCGAGTTAGCCAGCACTGTCTTAAATAGCCTGTGCGAAGCACTTCATCTTTTATAACTGCTCGTTTTAAAATCTTCCTGGTCTACTGACATTTGTTATGACATCCGCTTCAAACATTACAGCGCTCAAGATAACCTTGTTAACTCTATAATAAGTAAATCCACTTCACCAGCTAATTACTCTTCAACAATGATACCATAGAATTATACAGAGCTACTGCAAAAACGGAAGTTCAAAGACAAAATACTAAAGATGGCTATGTGCTTGTTTCTCTGGTGCTATATAAGGTCTATAGGCCTACACCAGGATTTTGGATTGTTTTTAGGTGAAAAAGTCATTTTCAAGTGTCAGGCAGAATTTATAGTGGGAGATAATTTCAACCTAGGGTCCTTTGCACCATGACCTCGAGCCAAACACAGCTTTTTTTCCCTTGGTTGAACATTATTAAAGTTAGAGCTTATTTAGAGATATCAGCCAAATGTCTTAAGGTGATGATACACAGGGCAACTTTTTGAGCAATGTTGCAGGGCAATCTTGCCAAGTGATTGTTGCTTGGGCACTTTCCCATTGAAAATGGGCAATACATTTCTATCTGGATAATTTAGATCGGTCGTGGGCTCTGTGTCTCATCTGGTTGCCCGTTGACGGCAACATTGCCCAGCAACATTGCTCAAAAAGTTGCCCTGTGTATCATCACCTTTAGTGCAGGCGCTAATGGATCCAAGGCTGTATCTCGTAAATGACCCCACTAATAATGCCTGGAATGGTACCAAACTTCTACAGTCATACAAATAGGTTCTTTACTCATTAAACAAGGCATTGGAAAGTTTGTAAGTACATCAGGAGTTTATTTAAAAACAACAGCCTGATGGCTTTTGCTATCCGGACGACGAGGTCACTTCCGTGATTTGGGAAAACCCCGTAAAAGTCCTTTGCAAAACTCAGAAGTGTAAGGGAAAAGCTTGTGAATTTAACAAAAAGTTATTATTATTTTTTCCGAAGTGTTGACAACTTAGTGTTAACTAATAATTGTTGCAAACTGGTACTACCAACAAAATATTAGTGCATTCCTGGAACTGGGCGTTGTTACACTACATCCTTATGCATCCTTTCTGCCAGGACTTTTATGGGCTTTTCCCAAATCAGAAAGTGACCTCGACATCCGGGTTAGCGGTAGCATGAGCCGTCAGGCAAGTGATATTTAAATAAACTCCTTCTAGCTTTACTACTGTGGTATGTCAACTACAGGCTTCTTGTAAAGGCACTACAGAAAAATAACTGCAGGTTGTCTGGTTTCCCTTTTAGCTCTAACTGTGTGCTTTTGAGCGGCTCACAGGTGTTTCGCAATGGGGCCCAAAATCCCCAAAGCAATGGTGAACTCGAGTAGGCTAAATCGTAGAAGCGATAGTAGATCTATGAGTGTTCTAAAGGAATTTACTGTTCGCAAAGACCCGCCCCCCTTTAGTTACTGTTGCTATGTCCGACAATTGCCACACCATGTTCTCACGCAGTGAAACATACATCGCGGAGCAGAGAGGACACTGACAACGCGCTGACAGATAGGACAGACCAGGTTATTTTTGATATGAAACAAAGTCTCACCTTTCAAATTTGGTCCTTTTTAAAAGAAATTTAAACAATAAATACCGTTCCGTGGCTCTTTATTGTGTATCGCTGTAGAGCTTCCTTCTAGTTAATAGCATCGAATAAACATGTTGTTTTAAACGCGGAAAGACGTCAGTAGCCTACACACCGTTTTTCAAGTTCAAATCCTCCAACGATTCTTTACTACCTCTCCTGACTGCTTTGTCGGACAAAAATGGCGGATTCGTCGGATGGCGGATTATGATTGGTCAGATGGCCTGTCAATCAAACTCCAGGATGATCAATTGAATGGTAAAATGGATTTTTTTCCCTCCTCTTTCATGACTTTATTGTCTTCCTAACTTACACTCAAGGGCATGCCACAAAATTAACACTAAACCCTTGGAGCCCTCCAGCTTGATTTTTTTTTTTTTTTTTTTTTTTTGTTTCTTTTTTATTTGAATAAATGGTTGACGTGTATCCCAATGACTTTGACATGACAGTTTACTCCTAAGAAAGGACCAGTAAAAGATAAAAGTGGCACAACTTACTTCTTTTCTTTACACTATATTACAGAGCCACCTAGTGATTGAAATATATTACAGCAGCCATTTCTGACATCAAATTATGGCCTATCACGCACGTCACTAGTTCAGCGGTTTTTTAATAAATAAATTAATAGTTTTATTCAGCATAGACACATTACATTGATCAAGTGAAGACGTTTAATTTCTACTTCAAATAAATGCTGTACTTTTGAACTTTCTATTTATCAAAGAATCCTGAAGAAAATGTCTCATTGTTTCCAAAAAATAGCCGCACAACATGTTTTCAACATTGATGATAAAAATAAAGGTTTCTTGAGCAGCAAATCATCATATTAGAATGATTTCCGAAGGATCATGTGACATAGACCGGAGTAATGATGCTGAAAATTCAGCTTTGATCACAGAAATATATCAAAGGTTATTTTAAACTGTAATAATATCTCAATATCACTGTTTTACTGTATTTGATTAAATAAATGCAGCCTTATATTTACACAAGCACACAGTAAAATCACATGACAAATGTAATTTGTCTGACAGAGCATCAAGCACATGCCTAATATTGATAGACTATAATGTTTGCTTAAGCAGGTCTAATATGAGACATTTCCACTGCTGTGCTGCACAAGTAAGTTTTTGATTGTATTTTAATAGGCTTTAAATAAATAACTCTAGATTATATACACAGATATATATATATATATATATATATATATATATATATATATATATATATATATATATAGGCTATATATAATAAACATAGAAAAAAATATTTAAAACGTGTTAAAATGCCTCAGACTTAAAGCAGGCTTACTCATGGACAACTGAAAACTACACTGTGGTGTAGTCCAAGTTCAGCTGAACTATTTGCATGTCACATGGTGACAACTATCCAATCGGGTACTAGGTTATCTGACCTATGTATTTAGTCCGGAAAATAAACATAAAAGCTTAACTGTCAACGGAGACTATTCTCCGCTAACATATTTATTGGGTTTGAGTCCATATAAGACGATGAGTTAAATTACAAATCATATAGCCTACACTGTGTGCAACTAAATATGGAAGTACTAGTGGGATTGGATGAAGAGTTTAGAAGTTTTTACCCGCTCTCCAGCCGGTCTGCGTCAGGAACTCCGCTGTTCTCTTCAGCGGAACAACTTACTTCTATAAACTCCGAGTCTCTTACTCCTTACGTTTCGTTTCCAGCCCATATTGCCCCAAATTCCTCAGTCACTTATGGATGTAATTTCGGAAACAGTTGTTATTGCTGCAAAGTACCACAGAACGCTTTGTTTCCGCCTAGTTTTTTGAAACAAAGTGCGAATGGACGGTCTGAACCCGTGGATAATGGTGATGCCTCCAGATGGTTTAAGGAGTTCGCTCTCTACCAAGGTTATTCCTACCCAAGAATCCCTGCCTGTTTTGATTTACCTATAGTTCATAGAGCAGGAGATCACACACATGATACTTGTTGGACAATGGAAGACCACCAGCCATGGGACTGGTCAAACAATTGCAGCAGCAGTCAACTTTATTACTCCAAACACCAGACGCAGAGCCCGCATATCTGGAAACCATCATTGGCAGGTAAAGACTTGAGTTCTGCTCTGTGAATCACTCCTCGCCTCTCTTCATTAGTTAGGTATAAAGTCACAACTTTTTTTGGACACATTAAAGAGGCGCAAATCATGCACAAATTCTTTGATCGAAGGATCAAGAGATTTTCTCATCTTGTGTTCATTGACGGAGGATATAATCAATTTAAAACATGTTTTCTTTTTTCCTTTTCTTTTACTGTACACGCTACGGTTTGGCAGCGCCTAATTGTCAAAATCATGTCAGTATCAAGATAATTAAATAAATGAATCCTTGAAACCAGAAGCACAGATTTAGTAGCCTACGCTAACCTGAAATGAATCATGACTCATTAAAAAGCATAGGCGTTATTTTAAACATGATTTGAGTTTATTTAATTCAAATCTACATGTCGCTCTTAAAAAAAAAAAAAAAAAAAAAAAAAAAAAAGACGTTAAGGTCAATTGCGATTTCCTAAATGTTACGTCATTGTTAATCTTGGAATAATGGACAGATCTTGTAACAGAAGATTGCTTGATTGAAATGACTTGTATTTCCCCAGGGGAAAGAGTTTCGTTCTGTCAGCGCGGGAGAAAGAAACGGGTTCCTTACACAAAACTGCAGCTGAAAGAGCTCGAGCGGGAATTCACCAACACTAAGTTCATTACTAAAGAGAAGAGACTGAGGATCTCTGCTTCTACCAACCTGTCAGAAAGACAAGTAACTATATGGTTTCAAAACCGTCGAGTCAAGGATAAGAAGAAACCTAACAAAGACCTAAAATAATTGTAATCCTATTAATTAAGATTAATTCATACAATTGCTGATAGGCTATACATAGGGAAGAGTTCTCTTTAGTAATGGCTATAAGTATTATGATCTTTTTCAGTAGTCAAAGTCGCAGTTCATATGTCCAGCTTTGAGTATTGAGATTGTCATTGTATTTCAGTAGTATCAGATAAAAACAAATCTTATTTTTCAAAATAATTTAAATATTGTTAAACCATTTTTTTTGTAGCAGTATAGCCTGTTTTCTGCGCTATATCCCAGACCACTGTTCTTTCCATGCTTTCAAAATGTGCAGATTGTGTACCATATTTGTTTACATTACCAGAGTTTTATGAGGAAAATCCAGAATGCAACACTGACGTGAATAAACTGAATAATAATAATAATAAAAATGTTTCATGACATATTTCACATGTTCGACTAGAGGGAAAAACATTTGTTTGTCGGTGTTCTCTTTAACCATACAAGTATAATGACGTTGTTCTATACTGCAAATAGAATCATAATATCGTGGACAGATTTAGTTAATTTCAGCAGTACGACCGTGAATGGTTTTCCCGTAACACCAAGTAAAAAGCACGAAATAATTGTGATAATTAATTTATTTCCGCTTGCATTTGCATTATTCAGAGAGATATGCATGAATTTTATTTTGTTTATTGTCATTGCAGCTTCACTATAGGCCTACATTCAACAATGAAGCATTTGCCAAAAAAGCGCTTCCCATCCCCATTTCCATGTGATTGGCTTGAATTTAGTATTTGACAGTCGACCTATACTTTTATGTTGGCCTACTTTGATTATAACGAATGAATTCAGTAGAGGATTGATATTCTTAATATAATGGATTTAACAACTGTTGATACTTGCAATGGTGTGTATTTTTCACAATGGTGTCCAAATTAGTTAATGTGAAGAGTCAATATTGGTCAATAGGCATACCTAAGCACGACCAGACTCACAGTTATTTTGATTGAGCAGCCAAATTAAGTTGGATATTTTATCTTTTTTGATTGATAATCAATTATTGTCTTTTTTTTTCGAAAAGCAAAAAAAGACACCGTTAGCAAAAATAAAATAAAATAAATAAATAAATAAATAAATAAATAAATACACAATGCACAATTTTTGTGTTTTGCCTTTTAATAAAAAAACAAACAAACAAAAAAACAATTATATATTATAAAGATAATTTTATAATAAGATATTAAGATAATTAAGATAACTTTACAATTATATATACAGTATATATATATATATATATATATGAATCATCTTCTTTTGAAACTGGGTGTTCTCGGTGACCTTGAGACACAATGTCAGACTAAACCTTGACTTCAATAGGTCTCATGAATAATACTTGCCACAAATTCATGAAGCTGCGTCGCCATCTATAGGTCAGCATGTGCCTTGCATTAAGATCATTTATCCAAGAAATACTGTTAAGCATTTTGAGATTTTTTTCAACTGCTATGACCATTTAAAAGAGAATATCCGCTGTGAGTTTTGAAAAAAATATGTAATATAAAGGTAATCTGTCACAATTGGGAAAAACGTGCAATCCGCCATCAGAAAAGAATTCCATCGGAGGGAGCCCTGAGAAATCTCAACACAACAATAACAATTCCTAGTTCCTAGCTGTTTTATGTTTTGCCGAATTGGTCGGCGAATTCGTACAAATGGATTAAAAACGACGGCACTTAAACTTTTAAAGAACATGTTTATAGTTCTCTGTCATGCTGATTTCAGCTGTTAAAAACGACGCTGTTTCATCAAAGTATCTGCCTTTTTAAATGAATTTGAAAAGATTTAGACTGTCAAACGGATTTTCTTTCTACTGTTTTTCTGTCAAATTAAATGCACTTGGACTTGTTTTTGGTAAATCTGCGCCTGGACTTTGACCTTGAACTATACTGATGTAGGCTACTAGGCTACCATATCCTTTCCATGTAGGCTACATTTTTTTTTAAGGTTGAACGGATGAGAGTTCTGTGTTTTCAACACGCAATAGAACGTGAAACACTCTAAAGCAATCCCATTTTAAAGGTTTTCATGCGTTTACTGGACTCGTAAAAAGTGGGAGGTTGTACTGTCTCCACTCTTTCCGGAAATTGCCTGTTTACAATAGTCATTTTGTCTGCTCCTTCATATGTGCACTTTCTTTAAAACGTGTTTTGGATCATCTGGACAAACCTTTAGGTAAGATAAAAAATGACTTTCATACCCTGACCTACTCTAAAATTTTAGAAACCGACAACAAAGATTATCCGACGACATCTAAATGTTTAATTTCTTGCACCGATAGCTCGGCACCTCAAGACCAACAATCGACTCAAAGTATTTTTTTTAAAACGAATTTAGATATCAGCCAACCAATGACGAAATCTTAAAAAATAATTGAATTGGTAGCTATTTAAAATTGTATAATACTGTATCAAAGTTATAAAATATCAAAACCTTTTTCGTTTACACCAAAAATGTGTAATCATGCGTTTGTGAGCTTAACATTTATAGATGGCCTTTCAAAGTTAGGCTTAAAAACAGTATGCATTATAAGCTCTATTTGGCTTTATCCCCGTATTTATTTCACATTTATTTGTGTAGAGCTTTTCACAATACATATTGTTTCAAATCAGCTTTACTAAAAAATACATTGTTTCTACATTACAATTCAGAGTAATCTGTTATCAGAGGTGACTGTGTCAAAGAAATGTCCATATGTCAGAAATGTCCAGTTCTGAGATAATACACTGTAAAAAAATAAATTAAAAAAAGGAATCAGTTGACTTACCTGATTATAAACTTAATGCGTAATGTAAACTTGACAATTCCACTTAACTTTTTTTTTTTTCCAATTACGCATGAAATTTCTTTACTTAATTTTAAGGCAACGGGTTTCCTCACTCTTTAAGTCAACTGATTACTTTTTACAGTGTACAAATCAGTTAGCTGTTTTATTTTAGCTGTATTAATTTAGACAAGCAATGATCTCATTAAAGCAGTTATGACAAGTTGTGATCATAATAATTAGGCTACAATATATAGAATATTTGGCAGTTGTGATCATAATAATTAGGCTACAATATATAGACAATTTGGCAGTTGTGATCATAATACTACAGGCTACAATATATAGAAAATTTGGCAGTTATGTTTACGATATAACACAAACGCGGTTCTTTTGAAAGTCCATGTAGCCATTTCCTCAGAAATGCAGCATTGTAATATTTTTTTATTACAAATGTATTGTGTGTGTGTGTGTATAAATTATAGCACAGGTCGGTTAACAATTAAACATTTATTTGTATATCGCTTTTCACAATACAAATTGTTTAGAAGCAGCTTTGCAGGATGTTGTACTATAACAGAACGTTATGTATTTGTATGTTATTTATTAAAAGCTACAAATTAAGTTTCAGACACTTGATTGAAAGTCATACCACAATCCGTTTTTGCCCCCGTAAGGCTTATGTGGCACGAATATCACTCTGTATCCTTAAATTGTTAATAAAATATATCTGTATGCTTATGTGAGATATATTTTAAAGAACTGTCAGGGTTTTCTGACTACATTACAGCAAAATGCATTTTAAATAAATAAGGACAATTAAGGACAAAGGCATATTATTGGGGATTGTTATTGATCTTATGATAAATAATGACAGACGTTACAGTTGCATCAAGAAAAAATGTTCAAGGAAACTAAATATATGCGTTTCTTTCTGACTTTGCAGCACTACTAGTCACGTGGGCGTGGCTAAACATTTTACTTTGCATATCACGTGATGGTGCATTAACAAATCAACAATTACCTTGCTCGTATTCTTTAGGGGTAACTAAAAACGGTTTTAAGACGCGTTCGGGCGAGCTCGTGAGAAATGTGCGAGCACAATCTCCTTAGCTCTGGCTATGTTGCTCCCCTTTTGAATTTTCACTCTCCCGACTCCCTGTACCTCCAAAACCTGCGAGGCAATGGAGTCCATCTATCTGGCCTTCCGCAGATGTCCTACAGTAGAAGTGAGGTGTGCTCGCTCCCGTGGACTTCTCCAAATGCGTGCACTCCTCCGGCCCAGAGCCGCGCCTACAGTGGCTTCGCTCAGCCGTTTTTCAGCAATTCAACCGCTGTGAGCGCTAGCCTCAAAAAGGGCTCACTGGAGGAATCCGGGAGGTACTACTTCCAAGATGTCAGCCACAAATCAGAGGAGCCAAGTCGACCTAATGCAGCTTACGCAGGAGAGCAGAGCTCTGGCTGCAACGAAGTTTCAAACTTGGAAAGGCGACAGCAGAACAGGGTTGAGCCGATTGAACTGACCTCCATCGACCAGCCAGTGACCGATGCTTCAAAGGCTCCAGTCCAACCATCACTTAACAGCCAGACTAGGTCAGCCTTCTCTGATGGTACGCAAATTCTACCTTGACCCTGCCTATAGATGCCATTCTCTAACCTTGATTTCAGCGTATTTTACTATGTAGACTTGTGTTTATTGTGTGCAATTGCAACACGATCTCATGAAAATGCGTATTTATAGCACGAATTGTATTTATCGTGCAATTTATACGCAAAATACAGTTTGTACGTGCACGTGCAGTTTGTACACTGTAAACCCATATGCACGTAAAAACACTTTTTTTGCGTATAAATTACACGATAAATACAATTCGTGCTATAGATACGCACTTTCATGCTTGCTTTGTTCAGTTATAGACTTTGTATAGTTATAAACTATTTCAGCCACTCTTCATTTTTCAGAACTTTTGTTTTCACACAATAGCCTACTGTCTGATTCCTTATGCTCCACGATATAGCATTTTAAATGTACCGGGGTCAACAGAGTTGTGGTTGTCTTTAAGAGTTAGCGTTTTAAGATGAAGATACTGATTCAGTAACATGAATGATGATGAGTGTATTTTTTTCTTTCTTCCCTCCTCCTCAGGACTACCATGGTGTCCCTCACAGGTGAGATCAAGAAAGAAGAGAAAACCTTACACGAAGCCACAGTTAGCCGAACTGGAGAACGAATTTATGATTAATGAATTCATAAACCGACAGAAACGAAAGGAGCTTTCGGACAGATTGGAACTGAGTGATCAGCAAGTGAAAATCTGGTTTCAGAATCGCAGGATGAAGAAAAAAAGACTTATGATGCGCGATCATACCTTCACCATATACTAATTATTACTTTCCAACAATTGTAGGGTTTGTTTTTTAGGTGGTGACATCATTCATACAAGAGACTTTTCTTGCTAGTCCACCAAATCTGGAAACGATTTTCTCCCGAACACCCATGAAATGTAATTTAATGTTCAAGTTGAATATATTGAAATTGATATTTATTTGGCATATCGCTGCATTTATGTGTCTGCTGTATGTGTTTGGTGGAAAAACGAGAATTCCAAAGTTGTAATGTTAGCTTGCTTTAAATAGCCTAAAAAAAAGAATGCTTTGTAGTTTAGAACAGCAGCAAATTTAGAATAGAGACGTGTATATTTAATTGATGACATCATTTAAAACTACTCTGGGCTGCTAACATATAACTGGGAGTCATTACATTTTTAATACATTTTGATAAAACCTAATTTGTATCTTGCGATCTGAAAACGTACATTTTACTTTTGTTGCGTTTTTAATCAAAACTGATGTGTAATATTTATTAAGTGTTCTTGTAAATTCTGCATTATATTAAACTTCTGTATTCTTGTGTGATATTTGTCTTGTTTTATTTAAGTGGGTGTTTCTAAAATGCGCTAATAAAGTCCAAGCTCAAGTTCGATCTTTCTTCTGTGAATCTATATTATTTTATATTTTCTTATAGAATTAAACTACTAATTTAAATAGAAAACTAAGTGCTGTAACTGTTTATGCATTAAGGGTGTATATGTAAAGGGAAAATGTATGACTAAACATCATTTTAACAGTATATTTACATTTGTAGAAATGTAGCGTACACAATGTAAAAATGTATTAATGTAGCTCTTTTTATGTTTGCTTTAAGAAATAAGTTCAAACTGCGGTCAATTATTCTTATTTCTACAAATTAACTTGCTGATGGAATAATTTGAAAAGAGAGTATACGGAACAGGTAAAGAGGTATTAGTATTATCTTAGTTGCATGTATGCGTGATACAAAGACACAACTCGCGCATACCAAATACGAAAACTTGCCTATATTTTTAATACCAGCATGATAAACATGTGACATGTATTATATACTTTGTAATTCCAAATTTTTTTAATCCACATATTCTGTGTTTTCTATATACTTCACTTTCTGTTTATTTGCAAGGTATTTTGGTAAACAATGTGGTACAATAGTAGCTGATTAATAATTTAAGAGTAGCCTAGTTTGACAAAAGGCAGCCTAATAGTAATGAGTAGGCTAAATAAAACCAGATAAATAAATAATTATTTTTATTATTGCCTATAGGCCTATATATTTACCTAACAAAATCTTTACTCTCTGCAGACTAAACTCTAAATTATAGGCATGGCTGCACTGTACACTTTCACCAAATGTGTTTAAGTATTTTCATTAATATCAGGTATTATCATTATTTTAATTTAAAATAAATGTTTTCTACCTATCAATGAAAGAGTGAATGAATCAATCAACTATTCAATATTACAAAGGTAAGTTTGGTCCAAGTTAATTATTAATAATAATTCCTTTAAAAGTTAAAAGCAAGCGGAGAGTAAATATATTGATGGCTCTGCCAGACGTCCTGCGACCGCTGTAGAAACTGGGGGCGCCAATACAAAGTTAAGGTCAAGTTAGTGGCTTTCTTGCACTGACATTCTTTCTACTAAGAATACTTTGCGCATTTAAAAAAAAAGTTTGCAAGAAGCAATTTTGAGCTCTCACATATGGCCAAACCGCGTGACATAACTTGTTTTGATGCGCTACCATTTAATAGCCTACTATTAACAAAGTTAGCTTCATATTATTGCGAAAAAAATATTTTCTTTTCTTTTCTTTTTTTTTTTCTGTTTAAACAAAATCTTTGGACATCGTCTGGTAAACGGATTCATATTTTGTTGGGCTCTAAAACTTTTGGGTTCTACCCAGAACAAAGAAGCAGCAAATGAAAAAGTCTTAAGTATGAATCGCAAGATACAAGATAGGCCACGCGTTCTTCGTTAAGAAAGCGCGATACAGCTTCTATTTACGAAAATAAAAATGAAATTGTAAAACTGTGGAAATGATTTAAGGTGTTTCTTGAGTGTTACCGCGCAAATTTAAGTTCTCATTTCGAATTCTTAAATTAACTAAAGATAATATTATGGTTAGGCTACTATTTGCATGTTACCAGATTATTATATCTATATTTTTAAATAAACCAGATTTTTATTTTATTTAAAAAAACACCAGGCTGTACAAAATAATATAGTAACTTTGGTTGTTTATTTGTTTTATAAGCTTAACAACGCCATTTTTGTGTTATAGTATATGAGACATGTAGATCTGGAGGAACAAAAAAAAAAAAAAGGAATAACGGTAAATATGCATTTTTTTTATACAGTCTCTCGGTAGGAATGTACCAGTCAGTGTTTACCTCCACCCAGGACAGTACACCATTGCACATCCTTTTGTCTGTGCAATAAAATGATTTGGCTGACGGTTATTGGTGATTGCCGGCTGCGCATTGTCTCAGACCACAGACGTTCAAAGCCAGAACAGTTGTTTTGTACTTGGCAGTGTGAATCAGTGTATCTCTTCCTTTTGATCACTGTGTTACTACAAGCTTTACTGGAATACTAAATCGGACTAAATGCAGATTTTACTTCAAGCTAAAACAGAAAGGTACAGTTCTAAATGTTATTACACTTTACATTGACCTTTGTCGTTTTTTGGAAAAGCATTCTTGTACAATGTTTACATCGTGACTAAATTTGGACTTTCTGTAGACTGTGTAGAATAAACAGAAAATCTGTTTTCGCTGCCTTGCAACAACTATATTTGGTGAACTGCATTAGGCTACGTTTCTCTCGTTTTCTGTCTCACCTCTCAAATCTTATTTTCCTTTTTCCCTTTCTCTTTTTCATTATTTCCTATGACGTGTCTCGTATGTAGCCTAAGGTATAACAGGATATGGACTTTAAATTTCCCCAGAATTTCAGTAAAATAGCATATTACAGGTTTAGAAAAGAGATGCAGCAATTCATATAATAACAGCTTGCAAATCTCAATTTCCGGGTAGGCTTTAAGGTGAGAGACTAAAAATTTTTGCTTCATAGTCAAAGTTTTCTTTCGGCCGTGAGGTTAAGTGGTTGGAAAACCTAGAAAAATATAAAAAATAAAGCAATTGAATAATACAACTTGATGTCGCACATTTGAAAAAAAAAAAAAAAAAAAAAACATTGTTTAACGCTTCGATGAAGGTCTTTTATTTAATTACCTATTGCATTATTTTAAACAACATATTTGACGTGGTATTTCTGTGATTGTTTACTAATGCCTTGCAACACATGGGGGAATTAACATGGGAGTTTCAAAAATGTAGGCAACCAATGACCTGCCTCATGCGGTTACATATGAGTCGCTCACTTAATGACTGATATTGATATATGGTAATTTTTTTTTTACCGGATCACATGACACAATTACCTCAAGAATCGATCAAGATGAATTGCACGTCAGCGTACGTTTCCGATTTTTTCTTCCTCGCGAGTCCTATCCACACGCATATGGTGCAATAGATGGGCAAAGTTTAACAGTCAAGCTGACGATTTTTCCTCTCTAAGGCTAAAGCGAGCAATGACCGACTACGATGATCGCGGCAACTGTGCATCTAATATGTATTTACCGTACTATGTTCATGATTTCTCGTCGGTCTCATCGTTTTTACCACAAACAACGTCGTGTCAAGTAAATTTCCCCTATTCCTCGAACATAGCGCAAGTCCAACCTGTTCGTGAAGTGACTTTCAGGGACTATGGACTGGATCATCCGAGCAAATGGCATTACAGGGGCAATTACGCTTCGTACTATTCAACGGAGGAGATAATGCACCGAGATCTCCTACAGTCAACAAACAGAGCGGAAATTATTTTCAAAAACGATTCCGTGTATAGCCACCATCACGGTGGTAATAGCTCCTCGTGCAATTTCTTCACCAACGTCGGCCGAAACGGGGTACTTCCACAAGAATTTGATCAGTTCTTTGAGACTGCGAACTCGGAGAAGCCCAACCCTGAGCAGTCCGAACAAAAGCCAGATACAAGTGTCCCCGGAGATGTTGCATGCAATGTGTCTACAGATAGCGCGGAGCAGACCAAACAAGACCCTACAGAAACCCTGGAGGAGGAATCCTCGATATCAACCTGCGATGAAGAAAAGAACAACGGCTCAAGTAGGTTTACGCGTCTAACGCGGTTCAGTCTACCCTAAAGCTTTTATGTGGCACTTTATAAGCATGCAAAAGTTTTTATATAGCTTGTAAGATTCTCTTTGCAGTCGTAAAAATGTTTAATATGGGGAAGGCGCTTTCGTCGGATCATATAGGCTAGCCTACTCAAAACATTTCGTTTATGAACTGTTGTAAAGACTGAAATTATAGTCGCGATTGAAATCGAGAAAGACCGCACTTTCTTAGATAGAAAGCCTGTTCTATTTTCAGCCTGTCGCTTGTTTCAGTGTTATGCAACATTATCACCAAATATTTTAACTTAAAAGCGAAAGACTTTTAATCAAATCGAAAATACACCGACGGGCTACTCATGTGCGCGTGCGTTTGGACGTAAATGTGTGTGTGTGTGTGTGTGTGTGTGTGCATGCGATTGTGGGCCGTTTGCGTGCTTGTGTATATTTCATGTAGCAGTGTTTGTCTCGTTGTATTGCCTCTGTAAACATACTTTCGTTTTCCGAGTGTTTTGTCTGCATGTGTAGTTCGGATTAAACTAAAGTTTTATATGAAAACAAATTAGGCATTAGTATCCGAAGTGTCGGATAGACTCTAACTTTCAAAGCCATCTGCAGAAACATCTGCCGTTGTAGAGTTCAAATTCATTGCAATGTAATCAAGTTGCGTTTCTTTTTGTAGGTGCAACAAAGTCCAGAAAAAAGAGGTGCCCATATACGAAATACCAGATCCGAGAACTTGAACGAGAATTCTTTTTCAATGTGTACATAAACAAAGAGAAGCGTCTGCAGTTGTCAAGAATGCTCAGTCTTACAGACCGACAAGTGAAGATTTGGTTCCAGAACCGAAGGATGAAAGAGAAAAAGATGAACCGAGATCGTCTCCAGTATTTCACTGGAAATCCATTGTTCTGAGAGTCATGATATACTTGCCGCTTCGGGAGACGATGGCTATCCTGTTGTGTCATGATTGTGGGACATCATCCATTCGTCGGACACATGACTTATTTTCACGTCAACGCTGTATTTTACTATGCAAAATACTTGCTATCTAAAATGAATTTTATCCGGAATTAAAATTCTGCACAAATTATCTACAACAATGAATCCGCAGTGAGGGAAATAATCAGTTATCAGGAACAGGTACCTCGACAATCTCTTCATACTCTGTGATAATGCCATTGAAATTCAGTAGCTTTGTATTTGTATTTATTTATTGTATTTTTGCATTCTCACATTGTAGGCAACCTTTGGTTACATCCAATCAATAATTACATTGAGTTAGAGCTGTGTATGCATTTATTCGTTTGAAGCATGTAATGTATCTATGTATTAAATAAAAATACAGCAAGTTATTTGCAGATTTTTTATTAATTGTTGTGACGTGTCTTTGTGTGTATGATGTTAGTGCGCGCAACATAATGCGTTATTTAACAGTTATTTATTTTCATTAAATAAAATTATTTTACAGAGTTGCGTTTCAAACTGTTAGGCCTACTCATTTTCCAGATGAATGTTAGTTTTGATTATTACAGATGAAGAAGGAAAGCGAGATGGAGAGAGAACAATTTCCAATGGTAACTTTTATAGGTCTTTGACAAATTTCTATCCTTGTATGTTGTTTTACACTAAGGCTATTTACTAAACCTTGAACAGTCTAGACAGTACAATAAACTCTGGGCAGTAAATTAAATTGGGGCTATTGGACCCTCTATCCACTTCAACTGTGACTTTGCCCTGAAACACAAAGGGTGCAGATGTTTTCTTTTTTCTGTCTAGAAAGAGAAGAACTGAGTACTATGTGAACAGATAAGAGTGAAAATCTAATAATAGGCTACGTGTTATCTTACAAAAGAGGACTAGTCTTCGAATTGAACTATAAGGCCTATGCGTTAGACATCACCCCATTTCGACAAGCTTATTTCTGTTTACGTCAAATGTAGTACGCGAACACTTACCGTCTTGAACACAGTGGTTTACAAAGTTCGATTTCGTCAACAACTTCGAACGTCAAAAGAAATATTGTATTTGAACTTCTGTTACGTCAAGGTCGTCACCCTTAACCTTATCGAATAAGTAAAGGCGCCTTTTTTGCGGTTCTCTTTGAAAAACTACGCCCTCTCAGAGCCGCCGCAGTGCAGCACGTCCAATATGGCCGCCGCATCCCCTCAATCCCACTGATCTGCCTTCAAAGGCCTTCACACTGATACTTCCTGTACTATAGGTTAAACACTGCACATAGCCGCCGTTAAGCCTGGTGAAATGCTGTGTAAAATAAAACCATATAATACAACCAAATCCTCCATAATGTTTTTCTCCTACAAATGGGATTTAGGCAAGGGTAACAATGCAGTAAAAGTCTACACTGTTTACGTTTAGAGCCTCAGTGGTGTTTTCTTAAGATTATGCTATACCCTAAGAACCAAAAAGCTCCCAAAAGACTGTTGGTGCAGAAATTAATCTTATCAGCGGACATATAGGCCTACTGTAAAGAATCGGCTACCTCGGTGGAGTCAGAATATGCTGGAGATGCAAACCCGATATTTGCAGTGGAGGCAAACGGAGAATCGTAAGCTTTTGTTTCCTAGATATGTGTTACCTAAATCTCTCAGCCATATGTACTGGAAATTCCGTTTATAATTACAAATTAACACTGTATTGTTGTGAGTTTTATAATAGGCTACTCTGCCAGTAATTAAGGAATCTTAACATTGACAACCCCTTTATTTATGTATATTTTGTTGATGCTGCTTGAAGCCACGAGAGGGCGAACTCACAGCAATGATCGGACCTGGTGCTGTGTGTAATCCAAGTGCAGTTTTCCTCTTAAACAATGACTATGATCTTGAGCGGAGTTATGTGATCTAATCTAATGTTTTTACGCCCGTTTACTGGCGGTATGTTATTATTGAGATTCACTCTTATTCTCAATTAGATTTACCCTGTTGCATCAGATCTCAGAATAACCTGAAAACCGGGAAAATATATGAAGAGTTCAGATGCAAAAGCCTCTAAGTGCCATCTGAAATTTTCTTCTAGAATGATAATTTTTATCAAGCTCGTTTATTTAAGTTCAGTAATTTCACTTAAATGGCAATTAATAGGTCATTTTCATTGCCATTTAAGTGAAATTACTGAACTTAAATATACGAGCTTGATAAAAATGATCATTCTAGAAGAAAATTTCAGATGGCACTTAGAGGCTTTTGCATCTGAACTCTTCATATTTTAGTCACGTACGGAGGGTATCTTCATCTGCATAGTTGAGGAGACAATTTCAGTAAACATTTTCTTCATAGTCTCAGAGGTTAGCGTGCCTCTTTACAGTCCCCTCTTTTGGAAATGTCCCCTTCGATAAAGAAACCATACAGAACCATCACCACCACCATTATTATTATTATTATTATTATTATTATTATTATTTGTCGTTTTTGTTGTTATCCTTAATTTAGCTATCGTATTACGACTGATTATGGCAGATAGATTTTGTAAGGGTTTAACCATCGTTTAGCTTTATTATATAGCCTAAACAGTTCGCTGGAAGACTGCAGGCTTGTGTGTAAAAAAGTACAATTAAATATTCCTAATATCTCAAATGATACATGGATCATAACAGCTATAGTCCACTACTTATTTAGGAAATGTATTAAACTGTACACGCATCTACATCCTCTTATCTTAGATCTATTTTTTATTTTTATTTATTTATGTATTACACATAAAGGTGAACCAACAAATTAAATAACCAAACACTCTTTAGAAGATGTAATTATAGGCTTTTTAGAGTATTTGCATTTAATTTAATAACCCAGATTAATCATTTGAAAGGTTTAATCTTGAACACTACCAATATGCTTGGTGTTTATGTGTGTTTTCAGATGTCAGTCCTCTGCAGTGATTCTTATTTATTTATTTGTTATTTATCTGGAAGATTTGTCAGCTTGCAATTTTTAGTAGGAAACCCACTGATTTAGCGCGTACATGCATTCTTTTTTGTCTTTATGCTTTATTCAAAATTATGTAAAGAAACCGTGCGCCGTTACGTTTACCTAAAATCAAGATTTCTATAAAATAGTTAATGGCTCATTATAGCTAATTTGATATTTTAGGATTTTGTGTACATGACGATATTATTGGTTTGTGATAATAGTTTACACCCTTGTAACAAGCACATTGCAAATGATTCATTCAGCGGCATATAAAGATAGCAATATCATTTAATTATCCTTGCGCATTTTCAATGTATCCAGTTCTTAAGCAGAGATAATATTATATCCTTTATAAATGCTGTTAAATTCTGCAAACGTATTTGCGTATTTAGTTATTGCGAATAATATACTCTACATGTTTTTCCCACAATAATTTTATAATGATGCATAGGCCTATAACATGTTTTCGCTGAGTGAAAATGCAGGTATTTCTAAAGTCAATGTTAAAATGCGTTTATAGTATATCGGCCTATTTTACAAGACACATGGCATACTAATTGATTAACTCCACTCTGCACATATGAAAGAACTGCATTAATTACACAAAACAGTAAAGCCGTTTAAACATTTGACTTGCGCTATAGCCTATATTTTGCAAATATATAAACGAATACCTTACATCCTTATAATGATAATGTGACTGATAACGTGATAAAATACACTGACTGGCTATGATTTAACAAGCAGGGTTTCTTCAAGGTTTCTTTTATTTAATTTTGAAAATAGCAGCAAACAACAATCAATGTAGTCTATTACATGAATTATTAAGAAGTAATAACATTTGAATTTCCTTTGTGTCCGACAAAAAGGCCAATGTGGAAAACATGCAAAATCAGATGTGTCTATTAAAACATAATTCATGATAAAAACAAACATAGAAAGGATTAATCACAATTTTGTTTTTCCCTCTTAATCGAGTCAGCGGTGTTTAGGCCCGCGTACACCGGCTCATTTTGTTCTGCATAGTCCTCTGCATTTTGCCTCGTGAACTACGAGAACTCTTCAGACATTTCCTATCTTGACCTTGAATTGGAATTTAAAGGTAGCTATACAAAATAGTCTGTGCTAAATGCAATAATTCACTTTCCTTGTTCTTGCTCTTTGCTTAACAGCAGGCCAATATATGAGTCCAAGTTTTCATTTTATATATTTTCCTGAAATGGATTTAACAACGTTATTTCGGCAGTCTTGAAACCAATTTCAAGTCCTTGTTCTAGGTGTCGCTGTTGACCACGTCTGAAACTTCAAATCATGTGTCAATGCGCCCACGTGACGGGGAAGAGCCTGCGTCTCAAGGCCATTTTCAAATTTCATTGGTGAGAGTGTCATGTGGTTGCAGAGAGACTCGCTGGTTATACGGGGATTGTTTTGCTAGATATGTCAGCTTACAGAGGACACTTCTCTGCTTCTTAAAAAAAAGAAACTCTCCAAAATGTCCTTTCCCAACAGCTCTCCTGCTGCAAACACGTTTTTGGTAGATTCCTTGATTGGGGCGTGCAGAACAGATTTTTATTCCAGCAGTAACATGTACATGCCAGCCACTGCAGAAATGGGAACCTATGGAATGCAAACCTGTGGACTCCTGCCGTCTCTTGGCAAACGGGGGGAAGTAAACCACCAAAACATGGGCATGAACGTCCACTCGTACATACCTCAAACTGATACCTGGGCAGATCCAAGCAGGTCCTGCCGATTAGAGCAACCGCTCAACCAGATGTCCACCTGCACATTTTCACAAAACATTAAAGAAGAGACTAACTGTTGTATGTACTCCGACAAGAGAGCAAAGGTCAGTTCGTCTGAGATACCCGCGTACTCCAACCTGATCCCCGAATCATGTTCCGTTGAGAGTCCCGAGATCCCGGTCCCTGGATATTTTAGACTAAGTCAAACTTACGCGACGGCGAAAAACCCGGACTATGACAACGAGACGATGAGCCCAAACACTACGTTAATGCAGCTGAACAGGGTGACTCCAAAGTCGCAGTCAACGCCCTTTGTCGAGGTGGAAAAGAAGCTTGCGCTCGATCGGGACACAAGGAGCTCTTCCCCGGCGCAGAGTCCAGATCCCAAACTCAGCTCGCTGGAGGAGAAGCATTGCTCAACTGAGGCGTCTGTCTCCAGCCCTGAATTGCCACACAGAGAAACCAAAGGTGAGTACAATAAACGGATTAATCGCGTCTTGGTGTAACGCGAACGCTCTAGCATCATAAAACCCAATATAAAACACAAACAGCCCGAAAGTCGTAATGTTTAATGGGAGTCTTTCTCAGGTTGCAGTAAAAGCCCTAACAGGAAACGGCGCTGCGAGGGCGCGTTAACATCAAATACCTTTTGTTGCAAGTGACTTGACATTCTTCTTTGGTCAATATAAGAACAGCATTGGTGAAATGTATTTGTGACTTAATCCATTCAGCACGAGAATGAATGCTCTTTTGATGTAGAAATCATTCATTGCTATTTATTTGATACTGACTGAGGAGTTCAATATAGTAAAGTCCTATTTCTGGTGCAGTATCTGAAAACTGCATATATAAAAGTGCATTGGTTATAACATGATGTAATGACTTAGGCTATATATAAAAAGACAAGATCCTGTGTTAACCAAACGCAAAAAAACAGAAACAAAACATTAAAATTCATTAAATAAAATGACGTGGTAGAGATTAACCAACACTTGAATACTGGTAACTTGTGGGCCACATGGACAATTATATATATTTTGACTCAGTACGTTAGCCTACTTCTAATGACCTGTAAGTGTAGATTTAATTATGACAGCCGTTTTAACAAACGTAGCCTATGCCGTCTATGTTTTTATGTAGAAATAAAACGTGTCCTATTTTCCCTGTTTGTTTGGCTGATTCTGTCTTCTGACATTCTGTCCTTTTTGTTTTTGCAGAATCCAAAAACGACACACCGACGAGCAACTGGTTGACCGCGAAGAGCGGAAGGAAAAAAAGATGTCCATACACAAAACACCAGACCTTGGAATTAGAAAAAGAATTTTTATTCAACATGTACCTGACTCGGGAGCGCCGTCTAGAGATAAGCAAAAGCGTCAACCTTACTGACAGACAAGTGAAAATCTGGTTCCAAAACCGCAGGATGAAACTTAAGAAGACGAGTAGAGAAAATCGCATCCGTGAACTGACGTCCAATCTTACTTTTTCGTGAGAATGCAAACAAGTGCAGATCAAAAACTTATCACCCTCATTTCGGTCAGTCTATGTTCTCCTGTATAATGATGACATGAGGGCAGTGTGCATTGTTTTGGCTACTTTCACGTTCCAATGTTGTGATCGTTGCTGAATACTTGTCATTTGTTGCTAGATCTTTGATTGCATTTGAAATGTGAAGCCTGGTGTAATTTCATATGTTTCACAGGGTATAAAAGTGGTGTAAGGTCTTAATTTATAAAAGAAGAACAGGCTGTTCCAAGCGGTTTCATTTTAGCGGGAACAGAGCAAAAATGTGGCGCCAAAAAGCCATGACTTTGGACATGAAAGCACATTCGAAAGTGAAGATCTCCCATTCTTTCTCCAATGCAAACGTACATTTATCTGAAATAATTACGTTTAAAGATTTCTGTATAATAGATGTTTAAATATGTCTGTATAAGTGCATGTTTGTGGCATGTGGTCAGTGGACTAATAAATTGATAATGTCATAATAGTGTTTTGGTGTAATATTTGGTGTAGTGTTTCTAAACCACAGCTTAATAAAGATCATGTCTCGCCCCTCCCCCTTACAAACACACACACACCCCTAAAGATAAATTACAAAGGTAAATATTTTCTTCTTCAAAGATAAATTAGCAAATACAAACTAATATACAAATAGGGGTACATGTCAATTGTCGTTTATTTGAAAAATGAATCACACTGTATGTTCTGATTACCAAAAATGGACTGTTGTGTTCTGAAAAAAAAAAAAAAAAAAAAAAAAAAAAAAACGTGTAAGTTTTTACTAAATAGAACCTTAACTTAATTCAAAATACTAAAATGTAACCCTGTAACCTTCAAACTTCAACGTCAATATCCCAAATTTCAAATTATGATACGCCAAAAAAAAGAAAAATAAATAATAATAATAGTCCAAATCAGGCAAACCAGAAGCACATAGAGGTTTGGTAAACTATAGGTGAAAATGATTTGGTCCGTCAATCCATACATTCATAAACAACATTTTGTTTAAAAGTTGTCATGCCTAATTATTTTCGTCTTTTAATACCGATCCTTCCAAGCGTCTAAAAAAAGTATATTTCTAGCATCGCCCACTCACTCTCTATAATGTGCGCACACAAACACAATGCCATACACCCCTGTAGGCACATTCTAAGATGTGTTCAAGTGTGTGGTCACAGATGGAAACACAGATTATCATTTTGACCGAAATTGTAACGGCTGAGCTCTCAGTGACAACTTGTCGACAAATAAGCTAAACCACATGGTTTTCTTCACACAAATTATTTTCTCAAATTAAGATGAAATATGTAATGCATTCGTCTATATTTTGTATTTCCTTGTGTTTACATTTCCCTTGACTTAATCCCTTTTTACACAAATGATCTATTCTATTTTATCTATATATAAACTTCTATTATTTTGGTAGATTAACATTTTTACCACCAGTAATTCAATCTCGACGAAGGCTACATTGTTATCTAAAAAGATCCCAATATTGCTGTATTATTATTGTTATTAATGATAAACACATAGGTCAAGACACTTTGAAATACCAAGAGTCTGTTTTATTAAGGGAACATTAATACATAATCAAATGCACCTCATAAAATTTTTATTGATACACATAAAATACTATGACTCTCTTTTGAATAAGTACCAAAAATATACAAATGTTTCTTCCAGTGTCAATCTTACAACACCTTACAGTCAGCATCAAACTTACAAATACCGCATAACAGATCTTAAAACTAAAGTAGTTTATAAAATATGAGAATCTGTGAGGCTGTGGTGGTTCGTTGTTTTACAGCATGTTATTACATTTATTTTACGATGACTTGCAACTCGGTACTCTATAAAATACTTTACAAGGCTAGACTATGACATACCTTATGACGAAATTTTTGCAAGATTTTACACGGCTGGAATCGTTTGTTAAGGTAATAGTGAGTGCAAATAAATGGGTGCATTAATCTGACCTTGTTATATAAAAAGAAACATACGTAGTTTAAAGAAAGATGAATGCAAAATATCATTACAAGTTCAGATAAAAATAACTTGTCTTTTTTAAGAGCACAAAATCAAACATACCGTTATCAGAGGACTGATTTACTCTCTGTATTAGTAAATATGATCACGTGATTCATGCAACCAATCACTGAAGATGAAGGCAGCAAAAATACTATGATTGTTCAGAGGCAAGGTTTCGGAAACAGAGTAACGTTTTATATGAGTTCGAAGGGATCCAGAAATGTCGACTAGTTCAGCTCTCAGTAGCTATTATGTGGACTCTATTATGGGGCACGAGACGGAGGATGTGTACGGAGCGCGTTATGTCCAGGGTTCACACACCGCGAGGCCGTCAGGTGTGGGCGAAAATGCGGACTTTTCCTCGTGTAGCTTCGCTCCCAAGTCGGCCGTGTTCCCAGCGTCCTGGTCCTCGGTTCATCAGCCCTCTCCTGCTACAGTGTCCGGGATTTACCATCCATACGTCCACCAGACCCATCTTTCTGACAACAGATACGTCCGCTCCTGGATAGAGCCAGTCGCGAACCATATCTCTTTATCGGGGTTCCACTCCAACACTCGGCTCAGCGGTACAAAGACTGAAAGTTTACCCTCGAAAAGGACTGAAAGCGCGGCGTTTGAAGCAGAGACGCCGGTGGTTCCCGAGTTTCGCTGCAGCACTGTATCCGTAGACAAAACTACTGAAGAAAGAGTTGAAAATGATACTTCGAGCCACGGCGAACCTAAAGACGAAAAACAGCAACAACAACAACTTGACCCAAGTAAGTAAAATGAATTGCCCTGTGATTTACAACTGTCGAACTGCCCTAAACTGGAAGTTTTACAAACCTATAAAAGTGTCCGGGCTCTTACCACTGGCCTTCATAGGTGTAGAGGGCATTAAAAAAAAAAAAACTTTTGAAATAATTGCATTCACACACATGTTTAACACCAATTACACAATATTTTAATGCTTAAATATGAACGTATCTCCGTTTCTGATATGGTCATGACATTTCTTGTGGAAGTTAAGCTTATGTGCATGGTTTTCTTTTCACATTGTTATTATTATTATTATTATTATGCTTTCTTTAGCTTGTTTCTTTCTTTTCAGGCAACCCTGCTGCAAACTGGATCCATGCGAGATCAACAAGAAAGAAACGTTGTCCGTATACAAAATATCAGACTCTGGAATTGGAAAAGGAGTTCCTTTATAACATGTATTTAACGAGGGATCGTCGCTATGAAGTCGCACGAATCCTGAGTTTAACAGAGCGGCAGGTTAAAATCTGGTTTCAGAACAGAAGAATGAAAATGAAGAAGATGAACCGAGAGAGGACCGGTAAAGATCCTTAGTGGAAAGCGTGCTTCAACTCAGCAGCTAATGTGCGTCCCTTTAACATATGCTTGGATTAGGATACACCTTTTGTGATTTTTAAATTTTTACCCAACATTGAATTGGCATATATTCTATTATATATATATATATATATATATATATATATATATATATATATATATATATATATATATATATATATATATATATATATTCTGAGTCAAAATAATTATTTGAGTGACTTGAAATGATTGGGTATTTTACAACGATTTCTAAAATAGTTACATTTGGCTTAAAACGCCCTAAAATCGATTTCCCAGAATCATGGTGGAGTATTTCTTTGAAGATCTGAGAATCCAGTTTTTTCTTTTGCACAGTGAAATTCAGCGTCAGTGGTTTCTTATCATTACTCATCATAATAATGTCTTATAGGAAATTAGGATATGGTCCGTGATCTGGTTAGTTCTTAATCTGCTGATCTTTACATTTTTGTCCATAATGCATGCAAAACCTCTTCACCCTCATGCAGCCACATGAATAATTTACTGTGCCTTTAATTTCTTTCTTTTTAAATTGGACATCGTGTATTCAATCCCTTATTTCGAATTTCTCCTTACTAAAATATTGTATTTCTCGTTGAAGCTTTTGTTGGCGTGTTAGATGCATCAAAAGGTCTAAATTATATAAGTAAAACGAACTCCTTTTTGGTCTATTTTATGTCTTTTATTTTGGTCAAAGTGAAGCTCAATTGACTTCAGTGCTGTATAGTGAATTTGGGTGTAGACAAGCTTTGTTGAATACTCAACTTGTGCACTTACTGTGATAATATGTTTCCCTTTTAGACCAATTTTTACAAATAAATTTCAAGTTCGACATGCGTACTGCTTATGTACTGATATTTTACATTTCAGTGATATGGGATCAGCCTCAGTTTCTTTCATGCTGAACACAAACTAGAGATTCATTGTTAGAGAATATTGCAGAAAAAAAGGTTTATGATTAGGAAAAGGTGTTGCAAGGAACCCCAATTTATCGTCAAACCTGTACCAAGAATTGCTTTAGAGCAGGGAGAAATTGGGTCCAATAAAGCCATAGAAGAGCTAGACGTCTGGTCTAAATGAGTTTATGGTATAGGACTGTTATTGCTCTTCTCTTTGAAACTAGCCTCACTGTTTCTTTGTATCTGTACTTGCACACAAAAACGCAGACACTTTTTGCGGGGCGTCTGGTCGATGTATTGATTGTGAGACTAAAGCGGCATCGACCCCCCAGTAGGCCTACACTGAAAGTCACGTTTATTCTCGAAATGCATTTCCACTCCTAATGTTTCCACAAACCTTAAAGCTGATAATAGTTTTTGATGTTACAACAAAATGCAGCAGGGATTATCAACGTAATTAATTTCAGTCATACATTCGTTGCAACACTTATTTTAGATTATTAACAGATAGGCTTCAAAGTGTATAGACATGCCTTGAAATGCGAATAGAAAAAGGAAACGTGAATGCATCCCGCTATTTCAAAGAATGCAAAATTAATCAGGGGTGCACATTATTGCCACTAGAGGGCATAGTTGTTCTGTGAAAATAAAGGACTGTATGTGCCCGTGCACACTTACTAACAGGATCTTATTATTAAAACACGATAATTCAAGTATCTAAATTAATTTGCTTCCGGAAAGTTAATATTTCGGGTCAAACATATGCCCTCAGTCCTCCCAGTTTATGCATAAAGGTGCATCTATTGCACTTTGCAGGGTCTGTTCTGAATAGATGTAGGGATGAGAAAAGGACAGGAACAAAGAAATTTGGACCGCTCCATGTATCCCAGCATGGAGCACTGTGTGGGCAAATATATTTCAGCTCAGTTTTGGCTAAACGGATAAAACTTTAAACCTATGAAAAGGCCTAGTATATTAATAATGACCCATAACGATTGAGCTAAAAGTGTTTAAATGTTAAGCGAGTTTTCTAGGTTATTTCTCTGTACTTTCTCTTTGACATAATGTTTCTTTCCTTTCGAATGAAGGTATCCAATACAAACTGAATCATCAGGAAGAACAGTCCAGGCCATTTAGAAATTAAAAGTAAAAATGGAAGCTTTACTCAACACAACATACAGCAAAATATATAAATATAACAAAGCCGTTTTATTTGTTTTAAGCACGCACGCACGACACACATTAACACTCCTACATATATTTACAGTTAATATACTTGTTTTTGTTGTTGTTATAGCGTATAATAGGCCTATATATAAGCTATTCATGCATCTGTTACAAAACAACTAAAAACTTAATGTAGTTTTAAATATGTGTTGATTTATTGTTATATCTGAAATATCTACATGCTGAATTATTGGGAGATTGTTTTCTATATAAAAGCCTGTCGGTACTTCATGTTTCAAGAAAATAGTGCAACCTTCTTATTAATTATTATTATTATTATTATTATTATTATTATTATTAGTAGTAGTAGTAGTAGTAGTAGCAGCAGCAGTAGCAGTAGTAGCTTATAAATTAATAAATGCAAATGTAATGTAAACACAGCCTACGCCGAGCAAGACTTTCGCAAACCCCAAACGGAAAAAGAGAAAAACACAGGCTACAGTTAATCTAATTTCCCTCTCCTTCCTCTCCCTCCCTGTCTCTCATGTGAGCTAAAGCAAGCGTGTTTAGGGTCATGCAGGAGAAACCCTGACCGATGGATTTGGCTCTGGGCCTGTTCACCAAACAGACTATTCAATAACAGCAGCTCTCAATCATATATGATTCCAGTGGCATTAATAAGTAGGCTAACGATCTGACACCATCAGTTCTCACTTTGTCGACCCTTCACAGAACAGTGGGCGATGTATTTTCTCCTGCGGATCAACATTTCCACAAGATGCTGAACGGTAGGCATGCGATGGCGTATTTGCACTGATGCAATAATTTCATCTGTTAGGGAAATCTGTCCAGACACAGAGCGCCAGTTATCAGGCGAATCCTGCTGGAATTACGTGTCACTGCGACATCTCTTTATTTTACGCACACGATAACTTTCACAGACAGCGGGTCTTTACGACACTGCGAGGCCGACCGGGTCGCTACAATACCGAGCCTGTAAATCGTCCAGTTGTGATACTGGCTCGGAACCAGTATACCTAAATCAGCGCTCGCCCCCGTCTCTCAGATGTTCCCTTGGATGAAACTTCAAGGTTGTCTGCCGTAAAATCGGTTTTCAGATTACTTTGATTATAAAGGCGTTCCCTTTTAAGACCCCTACCACCACCTCTCCATACCTCCCCATTATAGCTATTCTATGCAAACTTGAATTAAAATGATACATTTATGAAAGAGATATATCTGTCCATCTATAGAAAGCATGTTCAGAAGCATGTAGCCTATTTATGCAGGCATGCTATTTTTGCATTAAATTGCCTGCAGTGACAAATGGCATCTCACGCGTTAAAAAAATGCAGCTTTTAACTGATGTGTACAAATAAGGTCAATAAGAAAAATACCAGACAATAATTAATGTATAACCTATCCTACTATTTTTTGAGAGTGTTATTTGATTTCGCATTATCAGCCACGAGTAAAGTGATTTATTAGTATTTTTCATTAGGCCTATAGCCTATTTGCGGTAAAAAAAAAAAAAAAGGCTAATAAAAAAAAAACATAGCCTAGTCATAACATATAAAATCGCTAGGTAATCTGTTGTCTTTTGTAAAACTCCGTCCACTGAATTGCTTAGAGTAGGCTATTCGTTTTGACCCAGAGACAAAAAGTGGCAAATGTGTTTAAATTTTCGAATTTTCGTAGATCGTTTTGCTCAAAGCAGATTGTGAGAATCATATTCAGAGCTGTGCATTATTGCTGTTTATAAAATGTATAGGTTAATGAACAATTACTAGGCTATTATTCTATTTTAATATCTATCTATCTATCTATCTATCTATCTATCTATCTATCTATCTATCTATCTATCTATCTATCTATCTATCTATCTATCTATCTATCTATCTATCTATCTATCTATCTATCTATCATCTATCTATCTATCTATCTATCTATACATAATAAGGCATTTCATATATAGGCTATTTTGTTTCCTATCGATTCGAAATGCATTACGTATTCAATAAAATATATTGTGAGCATTTACTTAGACTTGAGTTAGACTAGCACGTATAATTGTCATAAATTTTTATTGTTCGACGGTTCTTGTTTTACTTGGGAAACATGTTTTTGTAGCTAATTAGGTCAGTTTCAGTTTTTAGCTAGGCTTAAATTAAATTAAAATGAATTTGAATTATTTTACTTATTCGAAACAGCGTATTAAGAATGTTTTAGTGTTTTTGTAATTTCTCTGTTTCTCTCTCTCACTCTCTCTCTCTACCTCTCTCTCTCTCTCTCTCTCTCTCTCTCTCTCTCTCTCTCTCTCTCTCTCTCACACACACACACACACACACACACACACACACACACACAGATGTCTGTGACTGTATTTTCTTTGCTGAGGAAGTGCAGCTGGCTCAGTCATTATGTGCAAAAAACTATAGGCTTTGCGGCAGCCCAGATTCCTTTTTTGTTAGAAGACAATTTACAGCTTTGCAATAGATCTTTTTATGAGCCTGTTTCGACGGTCATTGGATGCCACTGGTCATGTGCAGGACGCAAACGTCTCCGTGACCCCTTTTCCTGATTTCCCAAGCGATTTTCCCACTGCATTCTGTGGCTTAAACGCTACAAATCCAAAATACAGAGTGTTATCATATAATTTCTCTCTCTCTCTCTTTTTTTTTTTTTTTTTTTTGCCGTGCATGTCTATCTGTGTTAGAGATCGAGAAGACAAACTCGAGGCCGATTGCGTAGGCTGTTGTCAGATCAGAAGCTAGACGGGTGCTACAAGAGTTGCATTTCTAAACAGTGCAACAATACAGCACTGGACGACTGATCTCAAACCAGCTTCGCAATATTCAGCAGCAGCGCAGGAGGAAAACATGGATTATAGGGCTTTGTTGGGTAAGTTTATATTTCATAAGATTGAACATGCTATCGTGTCAGTCAGAAGATACAGGTTTCTGGTTTGCTATTATAATTTCAGATTGTGACGGCAGCATTAGCAATCTTATTAAAAACAATCTTACTGTTTTTGCAGTATTTTTTTTGCAGATAACTCAATTAGTTAATTTTGGATTGCACTTAAAGCTAGAAGAGTGCTGTTTTTATTGTGTTCTTTAAATGCTGATGGCCTTTCTTTACTAGATCTTAAAATGTGATTTTACTCATGTTTGATTTGATCTGAATGTTGAAAACATGAACCTTTACGAATAAATACTTCCCAATAACTGATATTATTAGCATTATTATCAGCAATAGTTAAAGTATTGTTGTCGTTCAAATGAGCCAGCAGCAAATCTTTAAAAAAAAAAAAAAAAAAAAAAAAAACATAATTATGAAAAAATTATTTTACGGAAATAAAAAAGTAATGCAAACCTTCAAATGATGACTGTTCAGCAGTTACGTGTATGATTATTGCAAGCAGATTCGTGGATTTACAAGTAGTTAACATACATTTTATGACAGACCCTTTTTGTGATTTTTAATTTAAATTAAGGCTATTAACTTAGGCTATTTCGCCAGTGTCACATTTATCCACATATTAATTATATATCAAATAATGAAGTCTGAGTAGAATGGCTGTGAATCAGTATTTTAATGCACAGATTAAATATAGCCTATCAATATAGGAAATATTTAATCTGTGCATAAAAATAATGATCCACAGCCATTCTTAATACATATTCAGACGTTATTATTTTACCTACAATTAATTTGTGCATACAAATAATGATTCTTATATATTCATTCGTCATTATTTTATATATAATTAATCTGTGCAAGAAAATAAAGATCCAAATATAAAATAATGATTTTGAACGTTTGGAAACCTGTGGCGGACGGTGGAGTTGTGCGTTTTAATGTATGCCTCCCTTAATGGTGAGAATGGCGCAGTTTTTTGGGAAGGGAGAGACAGGCTGTGCGGGACAAAGACAGTATTTCACAGTCAGCTGACAGGCAGAGGTATTTACAACCTCACTGCAATGCGGCAAAACAGATAGCGTTAGAGGAGCCTGAACGAGTTCATGCAACGAGCTTCACATTCAGTTCACTTACTTCTGAACAATATATCTAGGCCTATATACTGCAATACAAACTTGAAATGCAGTCCAAAATGCAATTTATATAGTCTAGAATTATCCATGAATTTATAACCACGAGATCTGCATTGCTCTTAAACTAGGAGATTCTCGCTAATTTAGCTTTTATAAAACCACAACATTTAAAGTGTTAGAGTTAGGATTAAAACCCAAATCACATTATATTAAACATACCTATTGTCTAAATATTAAATATTAAATAATAAATAATAAAAATGCTCTGTAAAATATGGCAGTAATATAAATTGTATTATTTATTCATGCATTATTTGAACACTGATGTGTTTGTTATATAAAGTATGGTCTATATCTAAAAAAAAAAAAAGAAGAAAAAAAAAGAAAAAAAAAACTTCTAATAGTTGTTCAGTTCTCTATTTCTGTATGAGCAGTTGTGCAAAAAGAAAGAAAAAAAGAAAGCCCGAACACCTATGCAGTGTCTTCTTCGGTCGGCAGGCGGCGCTGTTGTCTAACACTCGGGCACTTGCTTGTCCGCTATCTGCATCTTTGTCCTTGAGCTCATTTCCTGTGACTGTGATTGGTTGTCGCAGTCATGTGACACAAGTCACACAGTTCCTTTATTAACTGATAGAAATGTTTTTTTTAGAACGAAATAAAAAGGAACTGTGTGAGTACAGTTGGAATTATTATATTTATATTATAAATATTGTATTCAATTATTGATTATAATTTAATCATTTTCACATGCACGCATTGCAGTGTTGACATTACGTTGTTTTACGTTTTAATAGATCATATGACGATCAAAATATCATTATAAAATATTTGTGATCGTAGACATAGAGTTTGAAGTCCCGAAACACTCACAGTGAATGCCTGTACATTTCATGCACTTAAATAACATATTAAATGTATTTAACTGTTAATTGACTAAAATGTAATGTATTAAGGTGAATATCGAATTGAATGTTTAATCCCGTAAAAAAAAAAAAAAAAAAAACAGAGGTGAGAACATTTCTCAGTAAATGTTATAATATTATTTGCTGAAACTTTCCCAATGGCCATTTGTGACTTCACAGAAATCGACAACCCGCCATATGGCGCTATTTTATTTCCTCTCAAAAATCTACAGTCAGAAAAATATTTCCATTAGTTCACACGTCAGAGATTTCACAAACACCTCATTTGTCCTGAACTCTGGCAAAATAACGAGCAAACTGAAGTAACACAAGAATGCGCTACACCAAATAACTCTATTATTCTATAAATACTACAAAAAGCATACAGCAGACATTACTTTAGCATACTACGAGAAATAAACTCTGTGTGTTTTTCCCTGTGAGTGCAGTGAATGTGAATTGAACCCCGTGTCTTTATTTCCTCCTGAGATCAGAGTAATCGCCATTATTGAATAAGTGCAACTTTCAGGATTATTTATGGCACCCGCGCGCTGTCATGAATGGCTGTGGGGAAGCACGTGATACCATTAAACTTTGTTTTATGGCCAGGGAGTTGACAAGCCAAAATATAATTCACATTGTATATTAGAAAGGTCGCTCAGACGGTTTGGAAAAGATCCCAGTGTCGCTGCAGAGGAAAGAGTCTCCACGCGAGTTCTGATCATGGATATATGCGCTTTACGCGACGCGCCTGCTTCTCGAGGTAAGCTTGTGTTCTTCAGTGTACGCGTCGCTGAACTTGCGCGTGTTGGATTGTGCCATGATGTTTACTGTAGTCTCATATCGACCAAACCTGCTCTGATCTGTTTATGTGAACCCCTCTTGTGTTGTTGTGCACAGTTTTGGGTTGGTTGGATAACTAGAGAAAAAATAGGTTGTGATGAAGGTGACGTAAATGTTATGCAGTAGTCCGGCTTTGGTGCAAATGTGGCGCCACGTTATAAAAGATTACTTTTCAGGGCTTGGCTTGTATGAATTGAATTATTATTAGTAGAAGTATTACTACTACTACTATTACTACTACTATTATTGTTATTTATTTACATTTTTGATACGAAGGCATCAGCATTTTTTTATGAATTGCTTTACTTTTTCATTATTTGTTAATAAGGAGAAAGTAAAATAAACTGCTTATTAAATGTGATTTTCTTCCATGTGTGGAGTATACATTGGTCTAAATTGAGAGTTGTCTTTTGATTACAACATATTTATGTCGAAACTATTTTTTTTTATTTTTTTTTTATTTTTTTATTTATTTATTTATTTTTGCTTTGAATTGGAAATAATTTTTTTTACAAATTTCCACCTGTTATGTATCTCCGTCTGTTGTTATTAGACAGTGTACCATTCATTTTAATAGAGATCAATTATTCGATGCACGCGCTTTCGTGACTTGTAAGTGAACTCTATAATAAGCAGGGTTTCTGGGTTTTATTGACAAGCTCTCTAGCGCCCCCAAGCAAAGAAACTCTCATTTTGACCCTACCATTTATACTTTACATTAATTTTCATCTCTGATACAGTGGCTGGTCAGAAAAAAAAAAGATCGAAAGTCCTGTTTAATTAAATTATCTGAATTCAGAATTGCAGAGATGCGCAATTTAATGTGAATGTTAGAAAATATAAAATACATAATTTCTTCACTGCTTTCCAACCATACAATGTCAGTGAAACAACGAAATGATATTAAATAATTTTAAATCAAACTTCAGTCTAATGAAGTTCAAAATATAAGCCTATGTATTCTATGACCAATAATCAAGATATTTTGTATTAAAAGGTTTGAAATTACATATTTCGTTCGTTGATAGCGAAACTGTGGCTAATTCCCGTGTGAGTTGAAATTATTATTATTATTATTATTATAATTAAATAATTCACTCATTGCAAAAATGTCTTTTAATAGAGAAAGACCGTCTCAATCCACACATCTGCTTACAAAAATAAACCTTCAACTTGTTTAACGTCGCATGGGGGAAGTAATTATTTAAAACGGTTTATATCATGGAAACCCCTATGTGAATGCATGCGAATTATATATATAGATATATATACAAATGGAGATATTTTCATTTAAAATCAGATGTGACTCAGTTGTGCATCAGTAACTCGGCTTTGACCCGCCTGAACGAGTCGCAAAGCAAGGTGAAACACGGGTCACGCTGTCTAACAAACATAGCCTACATAAAAAACACGTATTAAAACGCACATTGTCTTTATGCTTGGTAAATATAAATACATACAGAAATTAATTAATATATTAAATAGCTAATATCACGCATGAATTGCCAGCTAAAAGGTAGAAAGAATTTCATCTCTTTTAAAGCACTAGCCTATTATTTTGTTCTAAAATGCTATAATCATCTCTAAGTTCTAAAATCACAATCCAAAATATTATATCAAAATGAACAGACAGCTAATCAAATAAATCGATGCAAATTCATAAGACTTTTAATCTGCTTGTTTTAAGGAAATCATGGTAAATATGAAAAGAACTTGAAGTTAACGTCGCTGTTAAATTTAGAAGTAACAATAAAAATGGATAATTATTCAATTCCTAAGCGGGAAAATGTTGAGCGTTCTTGATTCTTAATTTTTGAACGGATCCTAGGTTTATTATATGTTGGCTCTGGTGACCGGGTGGGAATGACCACAGGAGCTGCTTATCTGAGAAGGTCATGTATTATCCATGAACTTTTCTTCTTTTTCCGCTACCGCTGTCGTCTTACCAAAAATAATGAAACTTTTTGATGTGTGTTGTAAATGATTCTGCTTGACCTTTCGACCTTTAGCCTTCCTTTATATGCTTCTTCACGTGCAGCACACAGATTTAAGGCTATACCTGATCAATGACAGCATCTGGCACTAAAGCCCTCAATCCCGTACCTGGATCTGGAGGAGTATTCCGTTCAATTGTATAGGGTGTTGTTAGAGATACAGAATGAAATAATTAGTAATTGAATTAGTTAGATTAGTTCACTTTAAAAATATGAACGCACGCGAGGTCTGAAAATGGAGCTGCGGGCCTCTATCTTAAGATTTATGCTCCCTGTTAAACATTAATAAAAGAGTATTGAAAAAGTACGGAACTTTCTTTCTTTCTTTTTTTTTATTTTTTATTTTTTTTATTTTTTTAATCAAGGCAAATCTTGAAGAAACACTCGCAACACTTGATGTTTGAGTTAGAATATTTTTTCTAAGACATTTTGTTTGTTGAGCGAATACATGTCGTTGTCTATATATACCCTGTAGAACCGAATTTGTGTGAAAGAATGACAGTCACAGATTCGGTTCTAGGGGAGTATATGGTCGATGCAAGAACTTCGAATAAAACTTCGTCTTATTTGAGTGTTCAACCACTGAATGCTTTTGCCATCTAATGTACGGGCAATATCGCCAATGCAATGTGCTTTGGAAAATGGCAGCTGGCAGCGAAGAACCACTTTCGTACAACGAAGAACATCAAATGAGACGCATATAATTACATAATATGATTATGTGGTTGAACTCATGAAAGCTTTGATCATGTGTACTGCGCTTCTACCCGTTCTTACTGAAACAAGTCTCTTTAACCATTTATACAGCGCTTGAATCTTACTAAATGTGTACATATGAATAGAATAGAATATTTGGTTACACTTTATTTTAAGGTGTCCTTATTACAGTGTTTTATACAGTAATTATACAGTGTACTAGTACTAGTAGCCTAATAGTGATTAACGTGCACTTAATATATAATTAGGGTTAGGTTTAAGATTTGATTTAGGGTTAGTTGCACGTACCTATGCATAATTGACTGTAATTACTATAGTAACTACATGCAAAATGTGTAACAGGAACACTGTAAAATAGTGCTGCCGAATACTTTTATTGAAATTTTGTGCAATAAAATCGCCCCTCTTATAAGACAGAGAGCACTAAATAATATTAGCAATATTTTGTATGGATGTTAACAAACTTTGCACACCCATGTACTGTGCCCCTGGTCTTACCTTAAGAACTGGCAAGCGGTTATTGTCTGTTCTGTGGTGTTTGATTATTGATTGGCACGCGCATTGATGGCGAACCAGGGTGCGCTATACAGCGAGCTGAAAGGATGAGAAGCACTGGAATGATGAGACTCCAGTAACTTCTGAGTGACCTCTACATGACAAAGACGCTCTCCAGCAATTGTCTGCTGGCTTTATGTGACTCTTTTTGTGCCTTGGACCGTTTTTTATCTTTTGTCTTGTTTTGTTTTTTACCACTTGGGTCGAGTTTGATTTAGCTTAGTTGAATATTAATTTACCAATTGGGCTTCATGCACATATATGTGATGCAAATACATGCTTTTATATTTATATAATTTTTTTTGCACTTATAGAAGAACCTTTCAGTGAACAGTTCTTAAAATATTTTTTTTTCTTAGTGTGAAGATCATTCTAATAGTGTAAAGATCTTAGAAGAACAGTGTAATCTTTTCCCACTATTAAGAACCGTTTGTGGAATGTAAAGATTCTATGGATGCTGAAGGTTCTTCATGGAACCATCGATGTCAATAAAGAACCTTTATTTGTAAGAGTGTGGGATCCTCCCATGTGATGATGTACATGCCCACATGGTCTCAAAACAGATTTTTTTTCTTCTTCTTACACAGACCGGGTATTTAATCAACTAAATTTTATATTATATTATCACCATCCTAATTGAGAGATAATGTGAAGTTTGTGAAATTCACTACTAGGTGTGCACAGCTTCTTCTGTGTTGATGAAGTCCCTCCACCTCGATTGGCCAAGCTGGTCACATGGTAGCCTAACTTTATTCAGTTGACAGCAAGTAGGAGGGCTTTATGGAGGGAGGAAAAAAAGACAACTCGAGAAAAATTAGTATTTCCTACCTTCAGAAATTAATGGCCATGAGTTCGTACATGGTGAACTCCAAGTATGTGGATCCAAAATTTCCTCCTTGTGAGGAATATTCTCAGACCAGCTATATACCTGAAGAGAGCCCGGGCTACTACAGTCCGTCGCAGGACACTGGTTTCCAGCATCCCGGACTCTATTCACGGTCAAACTACTCTGAGCAGCCTTACAGTTGCAACACTGTCCAGGGCTCATCGGTTCAGCCGCGGGGTCAAGCGCAGGATCAAGCCGGCCAACACAGCCCTTTCCCCGCACAGACTGAGCAGTGTCCCGCGGTCCAAATATCCGGACATCCGCAAAACACAAAGAGCCAGAACGGGATACCAGCCAAGCAGCCTGCTGTAGTTTACCCATGGATGAAGAAAGTACACGTTACTACGGGTAAGATTCACTCTCTTGTAGGCCAGTCCTGTTCTGCTGTTTTAGCCACAGTTAAAACCATTCAGTGAAATATTTATGGGTTCCTCTGAAGGGGCCGCCAATTACACCAGCCATAAATTTTTATTGCTTAGGAAATAGGCCGCTAGCTGTGCTGGCCACTACTGCAGTCCACTTGGCCCAAAGCTTTGAACTGAATCATTTAGTAATGATAAACTTTGATTAATTCTCCTAAACTAAAATTAGACGAGTTCTGAGTATTTGTTCGATCAAATTCAAAAGAGCGGGCATTTGTTTTTATTTTGCAAAAGTTCAAATGAGCGATTTTTTTGTTGATAGTTGGGTTCTTTTTTTCTAACAGAAGTGTGTTTTTGTCTTTCTCAGTCAACCCGGATTACACAGGACCTGAACCCAAACGTTCTCGGACAGCCTACACAAGACAGCAAGTTCTCGAACTAGAGAAGGAGTTTCATTTTAACAGGTATCTAACAAGACGGCGTCGCATAGAGATCGCGCACACCCTCTGTCTCTCTGAACGACAGATTAAAATCTGGTTTCAGAACAGAAGAATGAAATGGAAAAAGGACCACAAACTCCCTAACACGAAAGGAAGATCGGCGTCAGTTGGGAATCAGCATGCACAACACGCTCAGAAGGACAACCAGACAGAGATCACAACTTTATAAGTGGATATCTCTTTCTCCCTCCCTCCAGATGTACAGATGAACTGTATGTAATAGACAATGCTTTATTTGACATTGCATGGTAGCAAATCATGACATGTTGGGTACAAGTGCCAAAAACTGAGAAGAAGCACACACTACGACTAAATGCAGCGTGAAAACTGCTATGCGTAAAATATTTCAATTTCCAGTATTGTAACCGTTTGTAACTGAAGCAAAGAGGATATGAGGATATGAGGTTCACATGCCACAACGAGGTACAGTAAAACGTCAGAAAGCTCACGCTATTTTACACAAACTTGCCAAAATTTTCGAAGAGCATGGATCTTTTTAGTGACACTATTCACAATTTAAAAAAAAAAAAAAACTCTGTATTTTAATCACCCCTTTCCTCTTTTTAAACTCATTGTGGCAAGTTTACGCCTATGGTGCGTCAATTTATCTTAACTTAATCATTAAACAGAACTCAAGCAAGGAAATGTCCAGCGAATAATAAATTATGATTTTTTTTTTTTTTTTTTTTTTTTTTTTTTGGTACTTGAGTCAACTGGGTGCAAGTAATAAAAACTAAATAAAATTAGTTAATAATACGAAAAAAATCGTTGCCTGAGAAATTATTTATTTGTAGACTGAAGAACTGAATAAATTTCATTCTGAACCTCGCGTGAACTGTGCGCGCCTTTTTAAAGGTTTACTTTCTAAAAGACTATTTCAGTCAAGTAATTTTTAACTTGTTCGTGATTTTTAAGAATTTCGTTATAGGTGTTTTACAATTGTTTATTGCAGCTTTTTAAAATGACATATTTAATCCAGAAAAAAACGAATATCCCATGCCTTACTTCACTATAAATCCCGCCCGACATCTTTGTAAACATTAAAGAACAGTATAGCCTATCTGTCTTCCGAATATTACCTGAAAGTCTTGAAAAGCCGCTTTTTTATTTTCCATTTTAGACACGTTTAGCCCTCAAGATGTTTGAACTTTCTATTTATTAAATATAATGTTAAAAGCTTTATGTTCTATGAGAACGTACTTATCCGTTCCATAATTAGCTATCGAATTCAGTTTTTAAGTTCTTATATATGTGTATATATTTCTGTATATTGTGCATATTTTCTACAGGCATATTTTGCAGTAATTAAATAAATATTATGCAGAGAGGTTTCACTCAAACTGCGTCGTATTGTGTTGAATCTAGAAACTCACGAGATAGGACAAACACGTTTTATCAAGCACTTTCATACACACTGTTATTTTTATTTTTTTTAAAAGGGATTGGTGTCGAATCTGGAAATGGCTTTCCAACAGTGATTAAACTCAGACGCTCTGCTATCTTTGTGGTGTCTTTGTCTCCTTAAACAAAAACATGAGCCATACATACATTGCGAAGGAGTCTTCACACTGAAGCCTTCACGTTGTGAGAATGAAAAGGTATTTTTACAGAAGTTCAACAAAAGCCTTGCGGGCAGGTTCATCCAGAGGACAGAGTTTCTGTTGCATTAGACGCTTTTGAGCCGCGAGCACTGACCTCTACACCCGTGACCTGATGGACCTTCAGCCGCTTCTCTCAGACGCTTTCTGCACACAGATGCACCAAAAAAAAAAAAAAAAAAAAAAAAAAAAAGTGTGTGTTCTGTAGTAACATTTGCTTTTTAAACGGTGATTATTTGCCACACCGCGTGTAACTTTTTCGAATTTGTTATCAGATTCTGCATCATCCTACACATTAAAAAAGGGCTATGCTGCACCTAACAATGTTACATTGATTGCGATCATGGTAAAACTACGAATCGTAAATAAACCACCATATGTTTTGCTTCATTAAGCGAAATATATCATGTCAAAGCTTTATTGATAAACCGTTCATGTAGGCATAGAGGTTCCTCTGCTCTTTATAGAGAGAATTATGAGCAAGCAATAGGCTACTATGGTTGTTTTTACATAACAGCAGTTAAAAGTTCTATCTTTTAAATATTAATCAAATTTCTTTTTTGTTCTCAGCGTTGTCCATCAGCACCGAAATTGTGTGTGCTTGCGTTTTAGCTACTGTCGTGTATCTATATATTTGAGGATACATTTGTAGAAGTGAGCTAAACCTGACAAAATCTCCCAAAGCCTCCTTTTGGGGATGTCCTCATTTGAAACAGTAAAATAGTAAAATAAATGAAGCTCGTGGGTTATGATTAGGCTATAGTATTTAAAACTTAGTTGTATGTAAAAATAAATAAAAGAAGTCTATGTTCCCATTTTGATATTTTAGTGTGTGTGTGTGTGTGTGTGTGTGTGTGTGTGTGTGTGTGTGTGTGTGTGTGTGTGTGTGTTGCCTGGTATACCCTATGTTGTGGGTACCAAATGTCCCACAAAGATAGTAATACCATTCATTTTGACCTTGTGGGGACATTTTTGGTCCCCATAAGGAATCAGATTATAAATCATACTGTGTGAAAATGTAAAAATGCAGAAAGTTTTGTGTGACAGGTAGGTTTAGGGGTAGGGTTAGGGACAGAATATACGGTTTGTATGGAAAGGCCCCCTATAAAACATGGAAACGTGTTTGTGTGTGTGTGTGTGTGTGTGTGTGTGTGTGTGTGTGTGTGGTGCAGAAAGGTTGCACTCGCAAGAGAGAATATTTGCTATTATTTTATAAACTTTTTTTTTAATTTTTTTATTGAGGTTCACATTTAATGTGAGTAAATGTGTGTGTGTGTGTGTGTGTGTGTGTGAGTGTGTGAGTGTGTGTGTGTGTGTGTGTGTGTGTGTGTGTGTGTGTGTAATAAATTACCAATGCATTGTCAATGAAAAGACACTTGAATCAGAGAGAGAGAGAGAGAGAGAGAGAGAGAGAGAGAGAGAGAGAGAGAGAGATTATAATACCACCAACACACATCCAGGACAAAATGTAAAGTTTATTGCAGCTTGAATAGCCAAAACATTAACAAACAATCATGTTAGATGTGTCATACATACATACATACATACATATTATATAATTTGTTTAAAAAGCCTTTGAACCCTTGTGAAAACTCAGGGGATCTCTCCATTGTCTTTCAGTACGCAAGGCATTCTGAGTATTGACCTGGATGTCTGAACAGAATAAATGGGAGCCATACGCGGGTCCATTTGCAATGACTCTGCACCGACTATACCGCCGCTCGCACAATGCGAACTCAAACGGCCATTTTTGATTTCCAGCTGTTCGGTGAAAATGTCTTCGCCCATCGAGACAAACCGTTAAGATAAATCAACCTGCGCTGTCGACATCCCAAGATAGAATTCGGTCTATGGTTCCGTTCTGTATCTTTTTTGTTTGACCACGTGATTGTCTAAATAATTAATGCAGCACGTCCCCTAGAAACACGGCGTCGTCATTAATCGCGAGGACTCTATCAGACTTGAAAACTGAAGAGATCCAAGAAAATAATATCCAAACGGTCCTGTATCTCACACCACCGCAACCTGCACATTCGTACAGCTTTTCAGCCAATGGAAGATCGGTAGGTAAACATTTAAGATTAATATTTGCTGTAAGACATCGAATAAACATATCTGTCAGAATTTTGATAAATGGTGTCCTTTGATTCAGTCTTCCTCGCGGACTGACTGAAACAACTTCAGGCTCATTGTGATTTTTTTTTTTTCTTTCATAAATAGCTTCAGCATGGGGCACAATCCTGAGTCAAAAAATAAAAACTCTTCAGTAACAACACTTTTACTTTTGAAGCATTAAATGCAGGCTAGTAAATATTTTCTTAAGTAATGTTATATTGATGCATCTGTGTAGCGATAAAAATGTGAAGTGCAGTGCCAGAGTGTTTAGCTTAGGGCTTTAACGAAGGCCTTTTTGTGATTTATAATCCGTCATAGATGCTGTTCTTTACCGATTTAGTGGTGAGCATTTGTGTAGACTTGGTTTGATAAAAAAGGACACAAGCTTGAATTCATTGTAGAAGTCTATCTGGGAAATCGTCACATAGTTATTGGCGTGAAGAATTGCCTGAATAAGTGGATTTTGCATCCTGACAAACATTAACAAAACAGCAAATAATCATATATATATATATAAAAAGCATGCATCCAATTGCAATTTCATTGGTGACAAAACTCCACTCGTTTTTAGTAATGGTGCATTGTGATCGTAGATCTATCCACAAAGTGTTTGGAGCTGTTGGAGAGAGATGACGGTGATCTGCATCGTTGTAAATCATGCTCAGTAATTCCTGAAAGGGTGAGAGGCTGTTGGGGGCCGGGCGTGGACTGTAAATCTTTCACTTTTATTAGCCCGTGAACATATGCTGCAAGGGGAGAAGACTCGCATCCTCTCCTCAGGACAATCCTGCGCTCGGCCGCCTTCCCAATCGTTTCATCTCCATCTTTCCATCCAGTACATATCCACACAGCACAGCCATAAAGCAAGCATTCGGACTCAGACTACACATAACCTAACCGACTTGCATTTAACCGCTTAAATTATGTTATGTTAAAGGGTGAGAGAGTTTTAATGTATTTTAGAGGCGATTAGAAAACACAATGAAACAAAAATGTATTTTAATGCACAGTTATACACTCTTAAAAATAAAGGTTATTTATTGGTATCGACGGCTCCATAACATTCATGGATCATTCAAGGTTCTTTATAGTGGAAAGGGGTTCTTCAGATTTTTAGAATGTTCTTCACACTAAGGGGAAAAAAGTTGTATTTTATTTTAAGAACCGATCGGTTATTACTAAAAGGTTATTTGGGGAACCGAAATGTTCTTCTATGACATTGATGCTAAAACACCCATTTGGAACCTTTATTTTATAAGAGTGTAGTAAAAATCTAGACATTTAAAATACTTCTTTTTACACGTCATACTCACATATGGGGATCAATACACACTCTTGCTTTTTGAGAAGAACAATATAGAATTTGGGATGATTTTGATGAATCTCTCTGGCTGACGAGGTCATACATAGCTGTCATTGCCTAAACCATAGTAGTCAAACAATATTTCAGAGGTTTCTTAAAGCCGGGTTTCTTTTCAAAACAGCGAGCAAAAAGTAACAACTACATATTTAATAATCTTAAAGAAAAAGAAAAAAATCATAATGTTGCTGCTTTCAAAGATTGTCCGATCCACAGGCCCATAACACTGCGTTAAATAATAATAATAATAATAATAATAATAATAATAATAATAATAATAATAATAATAAAGAAATAAAGAAAAAGAGTGAAAAAAATATATAATGATTGCGCGGATTATCCAATAATTTGTCTTTCAAATAAAGACAACGTAACGATAAAACTAATGTTTTGTGCTTCATTTGAACGTTTGTTTTTATTTAATTCTTTATTATGCCTGGGTTGCAAGGCTATAATAAACAGCGATAGCATTTGCCTTATAATGACACACTCCCATACAGTGGCTGAGATCTTGTGCAAAATCATTGTACAATGATGTGCGGCTGGAGGGAATGTTAGTGCTCTTGCTTTTTAAATGTATTTGTGAGGTGAAGCTGGTTGGAGTAGCAGTCTCAATCAGGACAATCTGCGATCCGGATCACGTGAACAAATATGCTTGTATTTTAAGGCAGCGCCTTTATTTGTCATGATAAGTTTTCCGAAATATAGTAATGTCGACTCGTTCGCTGAGCCTGCCTCTGTAAAACCTTCATTTTTTTTTTTTTTTTTTTTCCAATGGGAAGTTGATTGCTAGTAATATTTCGTTTTGGAATAAGAAGACCTTGGCTTTTTATTGGTAGCTGAGTGAGTGGCTCCCATTCTTTCGGGAATACTGTCTGCATTGGTATATGGAAATGACTGGAAAAGCGCGAGATCAGTTTTAAGACAGTACTGTCTATAGACAAAGGGTGAAGGATATATCCGAGCAGCTGTACTGAGAGATATTGAGACTAAGAAGCACGGCTATATAATAAATTGGCATTACAGGTAAGCAATTGCACGGCAAAACGTAACCTTTAAGCGTGGGTTTACATTAGGCCGGCGTAAAAATATGATTTATTCCATTCAAAGCAGCTGATCTTTATTAATGTCATCGCCTACCAACTAAGCAAGTACGATTTGAAGACATAGAGGTAAAACTGCAAGACTAGTTTTTCAGCTTTGCGCAACCTTGTCTATTTTTTTGAGGTTTTACATGTAAGGTCATTTCAGTCATACAGTTTTAGAGTTGCTATTTCATTTTACATATTCTGGTAGTTGAGTTAGCCATGCACATAAAACATCTGTGTCATACATTGTGAGATCGTTAATCACTTTAATTTGTGTTATAGTCAATGCGATTTTAGACATGACATATGTGGGTTAGGGTATTCTTTTAAACATCCATGTTTCCATACATTTAAATCAGTCTCTCTGATTTAGATTGTAATTTATACCAAAATATTTGGATTCAAACACTCTAACATTACATGCATTTTGAATGGAAACCATATTTCGCATGCAATATAAGAGCAAAAAGTCATTTAATATGAAATAATGAATTAAGATGTAAAGTTGATTTTTTTTTTTAAGTTTGCTCTATTTACGGAATGGTGATTACAAATGAATAACAGATTTTCAGACCAGCGCTTTTGATTAGCCTATTTATAAATAGGGTTTGTTTCATATGCATTTCACAAAACATTCTTGCATTCTTCTTCATTTCGCAATATCTTACCAATACTTGAGGAATATCTTGAGGCTCAATCACAAACGGTTTTCTATTCTACTTGATTTGTGAGATGATTCGGGATTTTTCCCCCCACTAAGCTGACATTAATGCACACTATACTTCCATTACAGAATTCACCATGGCCTAAAATTGTTGCCATATAAAACACTTTTCTACCAAAGAGATGCATGCAAATTAGTAGCAGATATATACATGTATATATTTACAGACCGACTTCCAGAGTCCATTATTTTTTACCGCCTATTGTTCTATTATGAGTACCAAACTTACCGTGGGAGTGCGTGGGCGAAAACACGCTCGCCTGATAAAGGCAGACCTTGTTCGGCTGACTTGTTCGCTACATTTATCCTATTAAGTCTTTGAACGTGACACACCAGTTTAAAATACAGGCTGCATGCATTCTCTTGTTTTAGTTACATTTGCCAACGTTGCGGTCCATCGCCAAATAAGAATAATAGTAATAGCCTAGTATTATTAATCCCACAGGCTAGTTGAAAGGTGATGTCCTCGTCTCATGTTTTCGAAAGGATTTTCAGAGTGAAACAGAACAGGTCGTCTGTCTGGTAGGGTGAGGATTAAAATCTCGTCTTCAGGCTCGCGCTTGGTTTTAAAATCACCGGTGAAAAAGTTGTGTGGTGTGGATTGCATTGTGACTTGAGTCCCTTCCGTCCGTTGTTCATTAATCAGTGAGTTATTGGAGAGGAAGCCAAAGGTCACCCAAAAGGCTTATGAGTGCTAAATATTTTGGCCAGCATCTCTTTGTGTAAAATCGCTTATGTCGGTTTTTTTTCTTCTTCTTCTTCTCTCTCTCTCTCATGCAGCTACATCTTTGACTTCTCTCAAAACCAGTCTAACCTTCTGGGGGGAAAATAAATTAGTTCATTAAATAAATGGGACATCATGTAAAATGTTATAAATTTGTGGTATCATCGCTGATGGCCGTGAATTCACATTCAGAATGAAAGACTCAACCATAGATGTCATTTTGCAAACGTAACATACTCAGCAGTATAACGCATATAAAACAGCCCTTATTTATTAAACTGGGAGCATGAAGGGGAAAAAAAAGAACAACAATTAAAATATTTTTTATTCTTTAGGTCGCCGTATAAATTATGAAGATTGCTTGAGGAGAAGGAGGGGAGAGGAAACCACAGACTGCGGTAAGAGATGTCTATATATTTAAGTTTGCACTGAAATGAAACAATATATTACTCATAACCTGCCGTGCACTGTCTTGTGATTCTATAATTAATAGCTTGCAACACAGCCCATAAAAACGTATGGGCCAGAAAAAAGAATACGAGTTGAATTAAAATTCCTGTGTCGCTCTGAGCTTAGACAACAAATTAACAATATAACTTTACAATTATTTACTTGGTTTGTCCCATGCAATTTCAAGTTTACACTTACATCTAGAGCAAATTATAACATGCAATAGCAATGCTATCTCGTTGATATAGAAGAAGAAAAAACAATAAAATAAACATAACAAAAAGGCATGCATGTAAAAACCAAAACAAATATTCCCATCCGAACTGCACTGTCTTCTTAATTTAGAGTATCCTTTACTAAAATCCACGGCTATCCGCGCAATTGGTCAAAAGTGTGTTCCATTACAAGTAGTTAAAGAAGGTTGAAGACAAGAGTGTGTGAATTAGTGCAGTAGCTGGATTTATACTGGCGGGCTGTGGGCTCTGCTTGTAGCGGGACATTCTTGCCCCCAGCCATCCTCCTACGCTTAGAGTTTTACCCCTCTGATGGTCCCAATTCTTGAGGAGTGCTTTTCTTCTCGCCCCTCTGTGAGGCATTTACGGCTCTAGCATGACCACTCATAAATTTAGTCGGGCTCTACAATGACAGGTGCATTGATATGTATCGTGCGGAGCTTCAGGCCGTCTAATAACTACTGTATTGAGCACGAGCTACAGTCACTTGTTCGAAAGAAAGAAAGAAAGAAAGAAAGAAAGAAAGAAAGAAAGAAAGAAAGAAAGAAAGTCTGTTTGGTGTGGTGTATTGCACATTGGGTTCTCAGTTTGTGGAAGGACTTTGCTAACAACATTTGCTACATTCGCATTCTTCGTAATGCCCCTGATTTTACAATCGGTGGGAAACAAGCCTAACATCGAAGCTACCATGTCATAATGATACAGATTAAGTAGCAATTTAATAGCGGTATTGCAGAGTGTTCCAAAAGCTTTACAATAAACTAATATAATAAACTAAACATTATACATTGTTTACATGTATCAGTTACGATATTATAGAAATGACAAAATAGACTAGATGTTTCGTATTTGCGTTCTTATAATCTATATCTTGGATTTTTATGCATTTTCTTTATGAAGAGTGTATTTTCGTATAATGTTCACAAACAAGAGCAAGGAACAGACCAGTTATATCAAACTTAGCAAAAATCAATCGATTAACTTTATTAAAGTGAACCGATCAAACTATAAGTGGTTTCAAACTACGTTAAAGATGTACAATTCCAGGACAGATATTTCTTTAAAATATACGAATAGATTTAATATAGAATGTTTTATGTTCTATTCTATTGAACGACCCCCCAAAATGTCTAGTTCTGAGCAACGAGTCGGGAAAGAATGGGATATTGTTTGAAGAGAAATGCTGAATCTCCTTCTGCTGCCGTCTCGTTTCACTCAATGGGGAACTTTTAGCATAAGTTAAACTTTAACCGTCTTCTGAAAGTGAAAAGATGAAGGGGTTTGGCTTGTCAAGAATTTAAAAAAAAAACAGAGAGAGAGAGAGAGAGAGAGAGAGAGAGAGAGAGAGAGAGAGAGAGAGAGAGAGAGAGAGAGAGAGAGAGAGAGAGAGGCCTTGCGAAAAATGGCTGATCACAACATGAGGTCTATTACTGTTTAGATGTGGTGAATGGTGATGTGTTTAGGTTTTAAACATTCTAAAACATTCAACAAAAAAAAAAAAAAAAAGGGAAAAAAATTATGGTGCAAAACTATGTACAATGTGGCCTTTTTCCAACCTGATTTGCAAAGAGGCCAGAGACCATTTTTCTGTAGAGCAACAAGATTTGACTAAAGGCACTTTCACAAGATGACAATAAGAAACTAATGTTAAGTTTAATAGTCCAGCTAAGGAAGCCACATATGAATACATCCCCTCATAACTATGGCTTGCCGCCTTTTGCATTAAGTGCATTAAGAAAAAACGATCACATTTATGAGGAATAGGGAATATTGCTTGACATCTGACACCAGAAATTGCAGAGTTTGGAGAAATTTATTTCCATCTCATATTTAAAAAGTGAAAATGCTACGGGCTGTTTTCATTTGCAGTGGGGTCTAATGCAAATCTGCAAATGCAAATATGGATGTTTTTAAGTGTTTGGAATCTCACATCAACGATTGTTTCAAGTTGAAATTGCAAAATCTTTTGCTAAAATTGATTCATTTTCTTTCTCAGCAGGTCAAAGGACAGAAAATCTGTGGGAAGCTCCAATCACGTGATTGACAAGTCCATGCAACTGGACAGGAGTTCACAGGCTCTCTTAGTTTGAACCTTCACAATGCAGAAAGCCACTTATTATGACAATGCTGGACTTTTCGGAGGATATTCGTACCCTAAATCTGACTCCTATTCATATGGTTCTACACACCAAGGCTTCTCATCCCCCAGCATAGAGAATGACTATCAAAATCCAATCTGCCCCATTCAAACCACTTCAGTCCGGCCACCAGCACATAAAAATGGAGACATCAATGGAAGTTGTATGCGACCAAGTGCCAGCCAGGGCAACAGCCAGCCAGAGAGTATCAGCGAGCAACAGCAGGCCGCTCCTTTAGCAGCCAGCTCACCCAGTCCAAACACCAACTCTACACAAAAAAAGAAATCTCCCAGCTCCACTGGTTCCAGCACTGCCACCCCAGTCATCACCAAGCAGATTTTCCCATGGATGAAAGAGTCCCGCCAAAACGCAAAGCAGAAAAGCACCAACTGCCCAACCACAGGTATGTGTGTGGCCAACCCGAAATCTACCCAGAACTACACTTGCAGACAGCTATTATCATTATGACCTAGTTCTTTTTTGTTTGTCTTTCTTTGGTCTTTAAGTGATGTAACACAATTAATCCATTGCACACTTCTGCTCTCTGTGTTCAGGAGAACCCTGCGATGACAAGAGTCCACCTGGTCCTGCCTCGAAGCGAGTGCGCACTGCCTACACCAGCGCCCAACTAGTTGAACTGGAGAAGGAGTTTCATTTCAATCGCTACCTGTGCCGTCCCAGAAGAGTGGAGATGGCCAATCTGCTCAATCTCACCGAGCGCCAAATAAAGATCTGGTTTCAAAACAGGCGGATGAAGTACAAAAAAGATCAGAAATCTAAAGGCATAATGCATTCTCCCTTAGGACACTCTCCGGACAGAAGCCCGCCGTTAAGTGGCTCGAATCACATTGGATATTCTGGTCAGCTTCCAAACAGCCTAAGCTACGACGCGCCGTCTCCGCCGTCATTCGCCAAACCGCAACAGAACATGTACGGGTTGGCAGCCTACACGGCGCCATTGGGCGGCTGCTTACCGCAACAGAAAAGGTACCCGGGAACAGAGTACGAGCACCACAGCATGCAGGGCAACGGCAGCTTTGCCAATGCGAATTTACAAAGTAGCCCTGTGTACGTCGGGGGAAACTTCGTTGACTCAATGCCAGCTTCGGGCCCCATGTTCAACCTCGGTCATCTTCCCCATCCCTCATCCGCTAGTGTGGACTACAGCTGTGCCGCTCAGATTCCGGGTAACCACCACCACGGACCGTGTGACCCGCACCCCACATACACAGACCTCAGCTCTCACCACGCGTCTCAGGGAAGGCTGCCCGATGCGCCCAAACTCACGCATCTGTAAGGATCCCAAGCGCAAAGTCGCTCTTTTATTACCTCACTAGTTAAACTAATTTATAAAACTACACTCTGAGAGAAACATACCGTATTATCCTGTATTATTATTATTATTATTATTATTATTATTGATATGACTATTACTGCTATGATTGTAATTATTTTTTAAAATAGCTGTGGTCCATTTCTCTTGACTGTTGACGATACACGCGGTTGTTTGTTGTTTGGTTCTTGGAAGAACCGTATTGGCAAAATGAGGGCAATTTCCATAACGTGTTACTTGAAGGTAAGTTCTGTAGATTTGACAGTATAAGCATCCGTCTTTATAGAGATGGGATTTGTAGAGGAAAAGTACCATTGCGTCTTTGTTCTTCTCACGGGTTCTTCCTGTTTTCTCCATTACAAATACCGTTATTTATTATTTCCCTCCAGCGTTTATATTGACTGAGTATTATATTTATTATTTGTCGTTTGTAATGCACATTATTTATCTTCTCATGTATATTATTTATATAACAGTTGTAGAAATTATTTTGAGCAGAAGCCGTTGAACTGGTGCAAAACAAGGTGATACAATGTGGGACTGGTGTATTTCTTTCTTCATTCAGTAATAAAATATTGTGAAACTGAAGAATTAACAAGAATCTCGAAATTGTAATTATTATTATTATTATAGGCTACATTGGGAATTTGGCAATCTTTCATTATTGCCATGGTTAACAAACACCAGCACGTAACGACACACCCTCACGTCCATTATAAATGTTATTTTGTAAGTTGCACTGTCCATGCATAAAATGATGAAATGGTAGCGATATGGAAATGTTATATTTTATTGTGTTAAACATTTTGTAAATAAAGTGCTTAAGCTAAACAAATGCAATTTCAAATGCTACATCAATATATTCATACATGTCTTTTCATATTTAGGATTTAGGATCAATTGAAATTAAGATCTTCGTATTATTGTGTGGATATGAAAAGATTTACAACTTGGATATCGCCCAAATTACAAGGCGGAGGCGCCATTTTGGAAACATAAGGATAGTAAACAAAGGAGGCACCTTCTCTCTCTCTCTCACCCCCATCCAGATGCGCGTGAATGTGCGCGCACCCGTGTCACGGCTGTCCACAAAACACAATAGCAAACCTCACCAGGCATTGCAATTATTTAAAATTTGGCAATATTAAGAAAAGTGCATCACCATTATAATTTGAAACAGATTAACGATTGTTTTTTTTCTGATTTGGAAAATTGGGAGATTTCACAGATAAATTCCCCACTGGTTACTTATTAAATACCTAAATGTAAATATGATGCCGTCCTTTGCTAAACTGGTGCGATGTGCAAATCTAGATTTAAAATATAGCCATTTTTTTTTCTTGAGCACTATTGTTGTAGTAATTTTTCAAGATTAAAGTATTGCTAATCATGTTTTTTAATAGATTGGGATCTCAATGGCAATTCTGATACAGAGCAAGTGTTTTGTCTTATAAACAGTTTGATATAACATTAACCTAAACCACTGCGCATGCATTAATACATATAGGTCTAGGTATTTTAAAATGCACCTTATAATGTGGTAATGAATAGCCTAAAGCGGCACTGCCTTTGTAAGCACTGGCAAGCCGTCTCTAACAGAACAGGCTCTTTCCCGGCTTCCCCTAGCGAGGCATTTCAAAGCTCATTAATCAAAAACTCGTCGCTTTCAGTCTCGCTACTGATTCCAGCTCCTTATGAACAAAGCTTTTTGCTTTCTCAACTGTGGAAACACATTTCAAACTGCAAGAGGCCAAACTTTGTCCTGAGAGAGAGAGAGAGAGAGAGAGAGAGAGAGAGAGAGAGAGAGAGAGACTGTGACAACACACTCTGGCGTCAATGGTATTGGTATGGATGAGAGACAACTCAAAGCTGGAAAGAAAGATTGAGCTGCAAAGGGCTCAACCACTGAGGGTAAGGACATATAGCCTATATATATATATATATCGATTCTAAATAAAATATCCTCACGACTAGGAAAAAAAAAGAAAAAAAAATTGCATGGGAACCAAAATGTATCCTGAACACAGATTCAAAGTTTTCCAATGGTGCACAGGAGGAAAATGTGTTGAAATGGAAAATAAAGGTCTCTTATTATACAATGTGACATTAGATTAGTTTCCTGTGGCTATATGCAGGTTTCAGCAAGCAAATATTTTCTTTGATGATCATAATTTTTATCCGATTTTAAAAAATATATATATTATATGTATTTCTATTTCTATTTTGCCTATACAGGTATCTGAGGATTTTACATTTTTATTGCATTGCTAGGTTTTTTTTTTTTTTTTTTTTTTTTTTTTACACTCTTACACACTCTTAAACATAAAGGTTCCAAAAGGGTTTTTTCTCAGTGATTCCATAGAAGAACCATTTTTGGTTCCACAAAGAAACTTAGAGTAATTTCTTCTTAATTTGAAGAAGATTTCAAAAATCTATAAAGAATCGTTTTCCACTATAAAGAAACTTATGTGCAATGGAAAGATTCCATGGATGTTAAAGGTTCTTCATGGTTCCATTGATGCCAATAAAGAACCTTTATTTTTAATAGTGAATAGGCAGAATTTTAATAAATAGGTGCATGGAATAAATAGGTACATGTTCTGACACACAAACAAAAAAAATAAAGTTATAATAAAAAAGATCCTTACATCTTTCCTCTTCTGCATTTAGGGATAACATGTACAACTTGAGAAATATAAATAAAATAAATAGATATACCATATATTATGCTGTTTACAGAGAAATTGGGACAAGATCGTTTTCAGCTCATTTGGACCATCAACTGGAAGTCAGATCAAAGAGCTCCAGATGCTTCTTGTTTAATGACAAACACACCCACAAACAGGCCTATTAAATTTGACTAGCAGGCAGAGTTCATTGTCTATCGAGGTCTAAACCACCAGCCATCATTTGCGGTCTTATATGTTAAATTTGGGATTTAATCCCGTGCTTGTCTTGTGGATTCAGAAAACCACGCTTTGCCTAAATTTCCTCTAGAATCTCACATGCAAGTTCTCAGAAAGCTGAACCGCGCGGTGACTCATTTAATTAGTTATGGGCTTTGAAAGAAGCATGCAATGAACTGATCCCACGTCTATTTCTAAACAAATGTGATCAATTACGCTTTATTTCACTCTGTATCGGTTTAAAATAGGCGCTCGATAACACGTTACAGAAAAAGAGTGCAAGTCGCAGTTTGAGTGCTGCAGTTGTCATGGGTATTCGGTAGCTTGAGCTCATCAATCACTGATTGTGCACAATTTTCCTCGACAGCAGTTCCGAGTCTTCCGAGGGGAGAAGCCAGATGCGCTGCGTCTATCTTCAGCTCAAAAGAGACAAAAACCGCAGAACCAAGCACTCAATTCATCACACGATATAATGATGAGAGAAGCATTTATTTTATTTATTATTTTTACTTTTTATGATTGTCGTACAAAAGCACACAATATTGAAATACACGACAAAAATAGCAAACATTAGATTAATTTAGTTTATAATACACTTCAGTGTGGTATATTAATTCATGCATTTTAATTGAATAATATGGCCTGTGACTTTGATTCTGAGGCCCCTGACAATCCTGCAAAACAATTTCAGTTTGCCAGCAAAGCAAATAATTTCTTGCAAAGATGTTGGGGGGTGGGAATAAAGGGGTAGCCTATATAAACCCACAATAGTCCAACGATATCAGTATAGGCTCGACACATGGGTCGCTCTCGATTGGTCAGAGGAAGGGTAGGCCCCTCCCCTCGTTGTTGTAGGCAATATTTACATGTTGAGCCAGAAAGTACAGTAAGTAATGAAGACAAGCGACGCGAGCTATCATTCACCGTTTAAAGTGGCGCTTTAAGAGACATAATGACCTCGTTCTTCAACTGTTACCCAGGTGGGAACTTTATGACTTTCACGGCCAAGCACTGCCAGGATCAGAGGAAGACTGCGGCCCGTCTTACCCCGGAGGCACCCGAGACAGACTGACGAGAAGCATTCTGGATCATCATGTCAACACCCGATTAACCTCGGACAAGGTTCTTTTCAAGTGCGTTATGACAGAAATGCTAGTGAGTTGGCTCACCGAACTATAGGTTTAAGATGTAGTTTAGGCTATATGCTGCACGGAAACCCCTTTTCAACGAGCATTGCGACAATAACTCTGGAGAAATATGTTAGTTAAGGCAAAGCGATAAAACAACGTATGCATGTTATATAACGCGCAGTGTGGCGGTTCCCAAAGTTTCTCTCAGTCCCGGGTGGGTCGCGGCAAGTCTTGGAGATGGGAGCAAGCAGGAGACTTGGTTAACAAGTTCAATTGGAAAAAAAATATCTTAAAATCAGTACGTTTTGTTGGGTTGACGTTTTCCGTTTTAAAATGTAGCATATAGCCAAAATAAACTATGCCCGTATTACTTTGTCTTTTTTTTCAGGTAACGGACTTGCAAACTGGTCGACCAACACTGCTGTCCACACTAATTTCACCAAACAACTCACTGAACTGGAGAAGGAGTCTCAGTTCCACAAGAAGAACTGCGATATCTCTCTCTGTGCACCTGAGAGAGACTCATCTGGTTCCAGAACAGCTCCATGAGGCAGAAGAAGAGAGAGAAGGAAGGCCTGCTCTATCACACTGCTCTCGCTGTCACGATAAAAGTGCCTAGAACTAAATCAAACCACCAGTTCATCCGAATCTCATGGTGTGGATTTTACTGTCTGAATGCCCTTATTGATTTGCACACTGTAAAAAAGGATAAGATCAATAAGTTATCACAATATGTGTTTTTACATTGATTGAATTCATGAAAATAAGTTAAGCAATTTTCATTATATATAAAATATTAAGAAATGTAATAATACAAATATGATTTTTTTTAAACTTATATATTTTGATGGAGCTTTGATTTTGAATTAATGTATGTTTACAGTGAGCAGAGAGCTTATAAAGCAGGCTACATTTCACAACAGTCCACTTCTTAGCTAACTGCTTTTAGATGAGCAAATTATTGTAACCAAAGAGTGATAATTCCCACACTATGTATTTGATGTGATTAGATCATTTTAAACTCAAGAGTTTGTTGTTATTGCTGACTCAAATTATTCAACTTTTATAAAAAGTGAATCACTGTGTGCTTATTATTCTTTATGTTGAAGTCATACACTACTGATAAAAATGGTATTCCAACCCAAGTGTTCTTGTAAAGAATAATTTGAACACATGAACCAAGTGCAGAATATGAACATCTCTGTGTGTCAGTTCAGACTGGTTATGCGAATTCTGTATTCAGGACTGCAACACTTTTGCATTCAAGATATCAGATGAAGAGTTTAAAAGATTTTTGACAGAATTAATGGTGTGTTAACAAATGGCAATCCGATCAAACTGATCTTCTTTCCAAAAAAAAAAAAAAAAAAAAGATGAGAAGATAAAATTGTAGTTTGGTGTGAAGTAAAACATTCTATAGAAATAACTCAAGAAATGTCATTGCCAAGTCCTTCTTTATCCCCATGTGCCCTGAGTTGGATATAACAGGAGTCTATAGTGTTACTAGCTCAGGAACAGTGCAGTCCGTATTAATGATTAAATAGCAAAGCTTGACTGGTGTATAGTTAGTTCTACCAGGAAAGAGTATTTTTGGCGTGCTCATCCTAAAAGTCGTCACAAAAGGTCAGACACGTCTGCTGGATTTGCTGTAAAATTGCTGAAACAGCAATTTTGAGATGTTTAGTTGTAAAGCAATGCCCTTTCACCAATGACTCTTTTTAATGTGAGAAAAAAAGACCATGAAAATGAGTGAAAAGCCTAATGTGAGCAGGTCTCCATACATCATCACATTACATTATGGCCTCCATTTGGGGCGCAGCATCATGCTAGAGTTGTCTGAAAATAATGAAGACTAATAGTTACCAGCTATGAGTTTGCACACACAAACACAGCCATATATAATAAGTATTCATTATATAGTGTTTATAACAGTGTTATGACAATTGTTTTTAAATTGCAACACGAAAGAAAGATTGACAAAAAATGTCTTCCATATATATATATATAAGACATTTTTGTCAATCTTTCTACAATAATGAACTTTATTGTAAAGTGTTACCATATATAGAGACCATATATGTAACACTTCACAATAAGGTTCATTAGTTTACATTAGTTAACTACATTAGTTAGCATGAACTAATAATGAACTACACTTATACAGCATTTATTAATCTTTGTTAATGATAATTTCAACATTTACTAATACTTTATTAAAATCTTGTCAACATTAGTTAATGCACTGTGAACTAACAATGAACAGCTGGATTTCTATTAACTACGTTAACAAAGATTAACAAATACAGTAACAAATGTATTGCTCATGGTTAGTTCATGTTAGTTAATATATTAACTAACTAACTAATGAACCTTATTGTAAAGTGTTACCATATCCGTATATATATATATGCCATGTATGTTTTTCCACATGTGCAAGATTTTCAGCGTAGTGTATATTTCACTGACCAGCAGTTGATAATTTTGATTTATTCTTATCATTAGGATATTTAACCCAGCCAATGTCTTTCTCTCTCTCTTTCTGAGGCTGGTCCTTCCTTTCTCCTCCACCAACCTGACAGACAAACTGATCATACAGGAAAGATGCCATAAATTACAGAAGCACTATACCACTCCGCATACAAACACCACCCCCACCCTCAATCCATATGGATGTCATCCTTTATGGCATTCTCAGTGGGAAATTATGAAGGAATAAAACACATCTTCATTTGTCTTTTATTTGGCTCTGCGATGAGAGATTCAGACACTCCGAATTCCACAGAACATCATCATATTAGCCCTCAGACGTGCCGAGAAATGGATTGTTCTGGAAAATGAACCTGGCTTTGCTATAAATTACACCGCTGGATTCTGAGCTATGTGTTATTTTGTTTAAAACAGAGTCTGATTGAATTAATGCTCTAATTTATGTGGAGTTACAAGTGCACCTATTACAGTAACAGGGTTTGGAATTTAATCTGTCTGCTTGATAAAGAATGAATCTCTCTGCTTTTCATTTGTAATCCCAGACACGTTATTTCTGTAAAATGGCCTCCCACTATTAAATATGAAAAATGGCTGGCGGACAGCTTCGTTCATTGGTTTGGGTTTTAAACGTCACAGTCTTTCTCTTTGAAAAGGAAGTTTAAAAATGGGCAATTAAACATCTTATCAAGAGCGGGAGACACCTATGTGAGATCCGTTCTGAGTGCTAACCTGAGCACAGAGAAGATCTCTATCATCCTCACTTCCACAGGTAACGACAGAACGAACCTGTTCTTCTATCCGTGCACAGCTCTGCTCCGCTGCATTACATTAGATGCTTTTATGATCTGTTTCAGAGCAAGAGAGCCGATCAGGTTGCATGTTAGTAGACAGATACAAGCTGCAATAACCCATAATAAGCCCTCCAGCCACGGATTCTTTATGAAAATGAAACCTGAGATTAGTTCTGTGATTGTTAGATCTGTCAGTTGTGGATCCACTTCATATGTCTGGTTTGGAAATGTGTTGATATTTTATATTATGTTACATGGATGTTTGAAAAGGGCAAGCAAACAGAAGTATCAGGTATCTGAGATGGAAAGCAAAGACGGTCTGTGATGTAACAATGGCATGGCAATTTCTAACTATTTTATGTTTTGGTAAATTGGTGGCTAATTCATGGATTTGTATCTCATTTTGTACTTTTCTAAGTATCTAAGTGTATCTAAGTAGTGGTTATGTTTAGGGGTGAACCTTCATGTTTTCTAAAAAATAAAACAGTACATTTTAGTACCATTCACATTGTGCAAATTCATAAATTAATGTAGTTAGGTTGATTCATTGATTAAATAAATATAATAAATAATATTTTTGGCTTGAATAAAACCCGTTAATTTAGATTTTTTAAGTTATAATATTTCATTGTGTGTTGAGGTTTGAGAATTAATTTTGCACATATTATAAAAAGTTTTTTTAATTTATTTTTTAATTTCTTACTTCATTGGAATGGTACGAAACTTGGTAAAGGTTTTGGCACTTGCTATGTGAAAAAAATAATAATAAAAAATTCATGGATATGATTGGAAAAGGTTAAATGGTCCTGTAAAAAAATAGTAACACTCAAAAATGACCGCATTGGAAATGAATGGGAGACTAATTTTATCTAGTGAAAACTTTTGGTACTGCGGCCAAACAAAATCTTACTGAAAGCAATTTTTTTGAGATATCAAGCTCAAACACAACTCGTTTAGATTTATGGCTTTGCTTTTTTTGCAGTTTTAGCGTAAAACGTGATTTTGAAAATATATATTTCATATATAAATTGAATATATACTGTATGTTTGTGCATTTTTCATAACAATACGTACAATTCTGTTATTTATTTTTTTAAGTTCACTTTTTTAAAACTTTTGCTAAAAGCTTTGGGTGCTCAAGCCCCTGCCCTATTTCAAAATTAATATATTTTTAAACAAACAGATATCAATGATAATATTGTGGTAAAAAAAAAAAAAAAAAAATGCATTTGATTATAATTAACATTACAATGTGTACAAAACTAAAGTAGCCAAATTTCACGTTTATTTTTCAGGGGGGCAATGTTTCAGAAAAAACTGAAGCTTCCCCGGGCGCCGCCATTGATTAGCAGACCATCACCTGCTGTTAGCATCCCATTGACTCTTTGACAGCGAATAACTTTACATCTGAGGCGTTTAAAGACTCCATGTGTCCATTATTTATTTCTAAAGAAACACGAAAATGTATAAAAGGCTCCATTACCTTGTAGCTTAAGTTATGGCCCCGTAGAAGCAGTTTTTGTAAAAATAGGCTAACGATTGCGTCTCTCTGTCGCACAGTAGAGAGATTACTGTATGGACAGGAGGAGAAGCTCGCGGGCAATCGGGGGGACGTGGAGGCAAAATGACAAAATAATTAATCAGAATACCTAGCAAAAGTTTCTCCTGCTCCAAGCTCATGGACACCTCCTACTCACACTCTCCGTCTCTGCAAGTTTCGGAAGGGAATGATTCAGATTTCTCTTGGCACAGCTACTAGAAGACAGACGGGTTGCTCACGTCACATCCACGTCGTCAAGCTCAGTTTGAGTCTGCGCAGTACGCTCGACCCCCAGGAAGTAAGAGTTTCTAATTGACTTCACTTTTCTCCGTTGAAGCCAATTGGGTCGCTGTGTCCATTTCTTTTACTGTCTATGTTATTTTTACGTTTCTGTCAGTCTGAGGTGTCGTACTAAAGCGTTGCTATGGGTTGCGTCATTTGCGTCAAGTTACGTGTGTCTCGCTTCGATCTTGACTGACGGGGTCAGTCTCCATTTTCAAGGGTCTAAAAATCCGGAGTAGTGTGTGGACGGCAGGCATAACTGTAGCAAAAGTTATGTGTTTTAAAATGAAAATGCTCTAGTGTAAATGTAGGTTTAACATTTGATGAATCATAGTTTGTTAAATGAAGCCCAGGCCTACAGGCCTATTATGTGAAGTGTAGGCTGACAACGACACGCGAAATGGTGACTTTATTATTTTAACATATTTGATAATTTTGCAGCAATTGTATAATAGTACAGTAGGCCGAAGAAAAAAAAAATTGCACACACATTACTATTTGTTTTTGTTTTTTCAAAGAAGTCCCTTATTCACATCAAGCCTGCATTTTTTGATCAAAAATACAGAAAAAAATTATTACAATTTAAAATAATGGTTTTCTATTTTAATATACTTTAAAAAATACCATCTATTTATGTGATGTCAAAGCATATATATATATATATATATATATATATATATATATATATACAGCTTTCTCTCTTTGCTGGTCTTTGGGTAGGTTAGCCGGATATGTAATTAGTGGTGGGCAGACGGGGTCCATTATGGTTCATGTTATGATCACACAAAATGGCTGAAAAAAGCCCATGTCGTTTGCAGGGGATCTCAGGAGTGTTCTGAGATTGCCTTCATTAGGAAATCTGATTCTCAGCGGATTCTCTCTCTCTCTCTCTCTCTCTGTCACACACACACACACACACACACACACACACACACACACACACACACACACACACACACACACACACACACACACACACACACAGAACTTGATGATAATGGAGCATTAGAGGGATATGTCATAATACTGAAAAACAGGGTGTTTATCTTCATGGAAAAGAGAGAGAGAGCATTGTGTTTGTGCAGACTGTAGTGCGAAAGACCATACGTCACCATACAAATTCGATGCATAATGTATGCACAAGGAGGGTGAACAGGTTATTATCTGTTAGTGGCAAGAACATAGTAATGCACTTAATCAATATCATGTTCTCTCACAGGGACAACCTCGCTTACACATGACAAGAAATGACATGGAGATATATTGAACCGCAAGTCTGAAATCACTGCCCATTTCTTACACAATCTAGGGCAAAAACTCTAAGTGACATTGTAGTGATAAATTCACAGAGCTTTGGTACGTTGTATTTTAATCATAGTGCAACCACACACACACACACACACACTCGCACACTTTGTGAGGTTAAATTATTCTACACTCTAGCAGTATCCATTTGATTTCATTTGTAGCATGTCTTGTGGGCAGCAGGGGTGAGAGACCCTTGGCAGTGCTGGGAGTAGAGCAGCGCACATATCTAGTGTGTGGAGACACCGAATTGACAATGCATTTATCTTTGAATAATGTAAATGTCTGGAGAATGCAGTGTCTGAGGAGGACAGAGCGAGCACGGGACACTGGGGGTGGGGGGTGAGCAGGACTTGGGCTGTCACCAAACCCTCCCTCCCCCCATCCCGTTCCTGCTACCGTTCCACTCGTTCGGCCCACGGCAGATCCTCATAGCTCATTTGCGGCAGAAACCAGCAGGGAGTTTGCAGTACAAAAATCAGCCAAGCTCACCGTTCATGTTTCTTTCCTTATCTTGCAGCACATTTTACACACTTACTATTTTCTTTGAAATTCCATATTCACATACCTAAAAGATGAACTGTATTTCTACATGACTACTGTAACGAAACTGAAATTACAGAGCACTTTCCTGACGTTGAACATGATTTCAGCACGTACAACATCTTTATTGATCCTGGAACAACATTCTAATCAACCAATCAGATTTGAGGAACAAGTTTACAGTTTCTGTCAAGTTTAGGCTTACACCAAGGGTTGAGGGTTTCTGCATTCTCATTCACCTATCATTTCCCTCTGATTTTAGGGATGTTATGGTTAGGGTTAGGTGTGGATAGAGTAAGGACTACATTTTCGGACAGGAATGTTGTTCCAGGGTCAACAAAATATGTTGATCCAGGAAATTAAGCATTGTGTTAGTTCTGGCAGGTCACGTTAGTCAAGCTCGCATCAGCTGATCCACGTCTACCTATAGGAATACGACACCTATCACTGTATTCATATATAAGCTCCTCCAGTATTATCAGCAGCTATCGCGTTTATCAGGAGCTAATTACCCTCCTCCATCCCCAGCTCCACCTCTCGTCAGTCAGGATTTGGCCTTCTGAGTGCCATTTAAATCAGAATAAATTCTCAAATTATATTGTACTTAAAATCTTGAATTAATGATATCTGCAATACATTCATGTTGGTTCTGTTCTGTTTACCCCAAGGGGGGTTATTGCTCTCCCTGCTCTTATCCATAGGCTGCTCAGAACAGAACCATACCACCAATCCAAAATATATGCTAATGGTCAATCGTATTTGTCTTACTTGGCAAAATCACGGTGACCCTGACTTTGATATAGTGACAAAAAACAATTGTGTTTAAATTTCTCAGTAAAATCAACCTATGAATGGCTAATTCGTACGAATTCATACAACCTCCCTCATACGAATTTATACGATTTTTGCTAAATCGTACATATTTTACGAGTTGCCCTATTCGAATGAATTTGTACGAATGACCTACCCCTCACCCCGCCCCTAAACGTACCCATCACTGGGGACAAATCGTACGAATTGGTCATGAGATAGCGTTGATTAAACTGGATCACAAAAAAATCACACACAAACATTTCAATGTGAAAAACCAACCTGAGTATTCATCTTCCGAGGAAAGTGAAAGGCATGACCTTTAGCAGGAACCACTACACGTGATTACACATGCTGTTTGTTACAAATGTTTTGCTGGGTTGAGTCAGGTCTGTGCTGCGTACGCATATGTTTGTGTCTGTGGTTCAAGATGTTTGTTTGTTTCAGTGTGTATTGTGCATATATGTTGGTGTGTGTGTGTGTGTGTGTGTGTTGTGTGACGTATGGTGCGAACAGTGAAATGGATGGGAGCTGGCAGGCAGACAGTGTTGTTCAGTGAGGCAAAGTGCCAGTAAATTGTTTGTCTTCTGCAGTGCAATCCTATAATTCTTCTGGGAGAGGATGACATTGTGCTTGCCAAAGAGAATAATGATAAATGAGCTAAAATCAAACAGGGAGATTTTGGGATGCGTCCTGAGCGGCAGTATAATCTGAATACATTTGCTGTCCCCTGGCTGATCCTGTTCCCTCCTGCTCAGCACCATGCTACCTTTAAAGTGTCTGACCCGCATTTCCACACAACAGCAGAGGACACGTACAATAGTGCAAACATTTACATTTTATATCTGTGCCATTAATCAACATCTCCAACAATCTGTATTGTTTTCAGATGGGGGAGGGGCGTTTCGCGTGTGCACGACTGACACATTCGCTTCTGTTTAGTATTGTCCCTCTCTATGTATTGAAGAACAATATGTCTGCCTGTGTGAGGGCTCCAATGTCCAGTAGAGTGTGTGTTTGTGTGTCTCACCATCTGTTTGGTCCCCCGAGTGTCAAATAAACATGGTTCCACCTTGCTAGCACCAGTCGCCATCATGGTGGTAGCTGGTTTTATCCGAGTGAATGGTTTTTATGCTAAATACCATTAAAGCTTAAATATAGTGAGCATCTTAAACAGCTTCCAGGTTTAGTGTGGGGGTACATGTGGTTTTAGATATTTCATAAGAGGAATATGAGGCAAATCATGTCGACCGGGAACCAGTAAAGCAATGAGGTGTGTACAAAAAGAGCCCGAGAGCGCGGTTGGAGACGCCCCTGGACCTACACACACAATTACACAATTCAGCCCATTTAACACATCACCGCAGCCATGGGAACACACACTGGTGATGTCACACACTGTTTATTTTAATGCACATCTGCAAAGTACTAAATAAACATCAAGCCCACCTTTACAGAAAGGTACAGGGCAACACAAGACAATACATCACAGAGCAACATAGCACATAACATAACAGGACAACACATTGCATAACAGCACAGCACATCACAGGGCAACACAGCATGAAAACACTTGACATTATATAATGTAATATATTACATTATATTACATTATATAATGTATTATATTACATTATATTACATTATATAATGTAATATAATGTGATGTGTTTTCATGTTGTGAAACATGAAGCAACAGGGCAATACAGCACAACATATCCAATAATAGGGCGACATCACATAACAGCACAAAACAGCACAGGGCAATACAGCACAACATATCACAAAACAAGGCAACTGAGGAAAGAAGGGCGTGGACGAGATCCGTGGGAACGGAGCGAGTGAAAATGAGTTATACCGGTCTCCAGTTCCATGGAGGAACTCCAGAAGGATAAAAGGAGGAGTGACAACAGTGCAAGACGAGAGAGGACCAAGCCTGGGACATTCATGTTGTGTTTTATTATGTTTATTTGTGGCAGTCGTCCGTGAGGGGCTGCCGCTTTACTTTTGTTGCTTGTATTTTGTGTTTGTAGTTTTATATTGAACTTTCGCCGGTTCCCACCTCTTTCCCTGAGCCTTTATCTTTGTTATAGCAATATATCACAGCACAGAATAGTATAATACATCACACATTTCAGCTCATCACAGGGCAACACATCACATCACAACACAGGGCAACCAGGCACAGGGCATCCTAGCATCCTTGTTAGCTTGCCCACCTCCCATGCTGGAAATGGCGGATCGAATCCCGCTCGGAGTTTTGAATTGAACCGGAGGGGCTACATTGGTGCTGTGACCTGGATGGGAGGGAAGTTTAGGGGGGTGATTGTATCCTGCTGAAAAAAACCCAGCATGAATTCCCAGCGCTATCTCACAACCTCACTCGTACGAATCCGTACGATTTGTCTAAACCCCAGTGATGGGTAGGTTAAGGGGCAGGGTGAGGGGTAGGTCATTCATATGAATTCATACAAATAGGGCATCTTGTAAAATATGTACGATTTAGCAAAAACCTTACAAATTCGTACGAGTGAGGTCGTATTAATTTGTACGAATTAGCCACCTCAAAATACAACTGAGAGTCAGTTGTAGTTGTTGTGTTTCTGCTTCTCTTTGTTCTGTTCTCCTTGTTCCTCTTATCTTCAGTGATTCTGCTTGTTAACTGCAGGTGTCTAATGTTCAGTCATCACTTGTAGAGTGAATCTAGTTTATTTCACTAACTGCAACATTGTTTCAGCGTTACTTTTACTCTAGATTGGGACCATGTGAAAACTGAGCAGTGTTCATTTAACACTGGGGATTTGACTGTGTACCATTGAACATGTTCCCTGCAACATGTGTTTTTCTTTTTTAAAATAATCTATTAAAATTAATTGGATAATTGTCTTGGTCTTTTTTTTTTAAACCTTGAACACACACTAAGAAACATTACATTTAATGCATGTGCAAGTTTTGTTGTGGTCTTTCTGGGATCACACCAGCATCCAGAAGATAATATATGCTGTTCCACCAGCATCCAAAGCATGTAAAACATACCTTATGCTTTTGAGCAGGGTAGTAAGAGCTGTGCAAGTAAAGCTTACTCTCCTGGCCTTGAGAGACAAGACAAAAATATACAAAACGCATCACAAGATCACAGAGAAATGTGTAACATGAACAAGCACAACACACTCCTCACAACACAACACAGCCTACATGTCTCACTCTGATGCAGCGTGCATGCCACACACTCACTCTATCTCTCTAAGTATAATCAGTCTTATTCTGTGGTCTCTCTGTCTGTTCCGCCATGTCTCTGTGCTATTTTAATATAAAGCTATAAACTCCATTCCCACTATCATCACTCATTCTCTCGCTTCAGTCTCTGATCTGTGAGCCTCCGCTGTCAGTGCTGATTACATCACTGTGTCTTAGTGTGTTTACACTGCTGTGTGAGTTTTTCAGCACTGCTGCTCCAATTCATTCAATACAAAAGAGAATCAGGCACGACCTCACACCTACCTGTACATGTGCAATGCACATGCACAACCCTGTTATCATGTTTATAGCAACAACAAACAAAAAAAAGTGCTCATAATGAGTAAGGCCTGCAGTTTTAGATCAAAGATGTTTTAAATACATAAAAAAAACAGTATATGATTTCCTGTGTGGAGGAACACATATAAGCACATTATAATCTCATTGAGTTTAGACCTCATGAAACACAAGACACTACTCAAACTTTCCAGCAAGAGACACACACATTGACAAAGAACCTGCAATGAAAGAGAGAGTCTAATCTAACAAAACCATAAAGCAAACATAATATAAATTAAATACTAATTAAATGTAAACCTTCAAAGTTCAAACAACAAACAACTGGATTGAACCTACGTTAATATGTATACAATCCCTCATCATAACCATTGCTGGAAAATGAAATCAAGTTATAAGCATTTCCAGATTTCAGTCATTTGGGGAACTTTATGAACTTTATGTTAAGATAAATGAGAGTTGTACAGTTTTTTTTGGAGTCAGCGAGGAATGAGGCGGTGTGATCTGTTTTTGCAAACAGAGAGATCTGTGCGAAGACAGCCGACTCTGAGCCACTGGCAATATTGTCTCAGACCTTGTGCTGCTATATAAAAAAGTCTCTGGACACAATTTAATTTCTGTCAGAGCTGAAACAGAGCTAACACAATGGATTTCTTTCAGTATTTTGCTAGTGCCTCAAACTGAGTGGCTTTGTTTGGTGCAATTGCAACCATTCTCTGTCTCTGATACTCTGTCTCTATCATTCATTCATTCGTTCCCTCTTTCTTTCTCATCCTCTCTTTCTCGGTGTCTAACATGCAAAAATGAGATCTCTTTCAGAAGTACTGTACTGTAAGATGGCGTAAAACTGGTTCAATCTCACAGGAAAAGGTAACTATTTTACCAGGTAGCAATTTTTTCATGAATTTGAACAATGTGGTTTGTATGAAAATGTAAGAATTTTAGGGGGAAAAAAGGTAAGCATGAAAGTTCACCCTTAACTCCACCCCTAAACATGACCATCACTGGGGAGTGAGCAGATCGCATAAAAACATACAAATTCATACGATTTAACCACCAATTCGCCAAAATGAAAAATAGGAATGAAATGCCATTAGATTAGTGTTGAACTGAGTACACTATTGGGATACAATGCCAGAGCAAAGAAAGGCTTGCAACAGGTTTAAGTTCTGCTATAATATCACTGATGTTTTGGAAATACTTTGATTAACCAATTGTGCATTCATACGTTCATTCGTTCAGAATAATTTGCACCAATGTAGAGAATAATGAGTGACCTACATATGATGTAGTGTAGACTAATGTAACTTTATTCTGGCTTAAACCTAATGGTGTTGTGTTATATGAGTAGCATGCCCTTCCCACAGTACATTTAGCCTCATCATCACTGCATAAAGCTCCATTGCGAGTGGTCAGTCTGCTCTTGAATAGGCAGTTTAAGGAAAATGGTTTGTCTTCCAAGACACCATAATAGCAACATTTCAGATGCACCAAAGGAGGCATCTCTGTAGATGGGGTTATGTGAACATCTTTCCTTTCTACCTCAGAATAAGGCACTGTGTAGAGATGAACCAGGACCTGTTTTGAGTGGATAGTCCTGAAGTGGGAGAGATGTAGCAGGAGCATCTCAAGAAAGCATCTGTGTGCCGAGCTGTAGCACTTCATTAATCCCTGACACACTGTCCCACAAATCAATCTCACAATCTGAGTCCAAGAACAGCTGACCTCCATCTGCTAAAACAGTGGATTCAGCCACCAAAATCAAATCATTTCCTTATGTGCCCACAAATACCAAAAAGTACAGAAAACTGCTATTCTGGGGTACGTTTACAACGTCGTAACTCGATGCTTAACTACCAGAGTACGATGCATCGTTGAAGAAATCAACTAGACATGACTGTTTATCGAAACGGTTTCGTCAAAAATTGGCAGGTGGTGGAATAATAACTACTTTAATTGAATCTGTTTGAGATCGAATTAATGCTAGATGTTTTGAATCTTTGAATCTCTTGACAAACTAAAAGATGTAAAGGACATTTGTATGTATTTTAAATAAAAGATACAGATTGTACTCAATGTCAGCTTGCTTATTTTGCTCAGGATAAGGATTTATTGAGTGCACATGTCATGCAAACATGAAACTATGCTTCTAATCACAGGTCGAGAGCTGTGGTTCCAAACAACACAACTTTGCAATGCTTTTTGCGAATGTACTTTGTTTTCGGGAAACACAGACTCGTTGAACTATGCTGATAACAAAGGAACATGCGACCATAACGATGCTTTCGGGAAACGCACCCCTGATCTGAAATACAGTCCAAAGGAATGCCTTCAGAGAATGTAAGAGGTCAGTGTTTGGAGGTGTTTCATCTATAAGAATAAATGTTGTGTATTTTCAGTTCTAGAGGTTATCAAAGAAGTTCTCCTTCCTTGCAAGACTGCGTTTGCTAACGGCCCCATGGACGGCCACCCAGGACTCTCTATTGATCTGGCTGCAGTGTGATTAAGTAGAGTTTTACATTAAGGTCACTCCACTGCCTCTCTTTCTTTCGCTCTCCCTCCATCCTTCTCTTTTTTCCTGTTTGGAAGGGACACATGTGCAATGACAGACTTTTCTCCAGTCTAAAGCTTAAGGACTTTCCCCTGGTTTCACAGACAAGGTTTAAGCCTAAAATGCACGTTTGAGCTGTTTTAACTGAAAGCAACTTGCACTGACAGATCTTATATTGTCACTGCCATTGTTTTGTCTCAAGATGCACACCAGGAATTGTTTTTAAAAAAAGCTTAAACTTCCTAATTGAATTTAAGTCTAATCCTGGCTTAATCTAAGCCCTAGGTCTGTGTGTATTATAAAGGAAATGTCCAGTGTTATAGTCTAAGTCCATGACTTTATTGTCCTTGTCCGAGACCAAAGTCCGAGCTCACTGTGAATTCACTGGTTTCTGACTTATATTCATGTATAATTCCTATGAATTTCAGTGCACTTTACCAACATACAGCTTGGGGAAATATATGACCAAACATCAAAACACATTTTACTCATATAAACCTGTGCTGCGCAACATGGCTTTAAAACCCATTAATCAGTGGAGTAAGAGAAAAGAGACGGGATGAACACAGAAAGAATATGTGTGAGAGTGTCTGTGTAGTTGTTTGTTAGTTGTGAATGTGGTTTGAAACCGGGTGTGTTCATGTTGTTTGTGCATGTGTGTGTATGTGGTTAAATGTTTTATTTAATTTGGTGCGTTTGGTTGTCCTGCCCAGCGGTGCCAAAACGATCATTTCTGGACTGGCAGGTGATAAATAACACTCTCTATTATGATTAATACTGTTCGCCAGAGAGAGAGAGAGAGAGACAGAGAGAGAGAGAAAGAGAGAGAAAAAAAGAGAGAAAGAGTGAGAGAGGATAACAAACATTCTCAACTAAAATAACACAACCGCCAAGCAGGCAGGGAGTAATTGTTGCAGTATCATGGGAACTAAGATAGAGAAGGGGAAAAAAACAACTCCCCTTCTTTCTCATGTAAAATTACACTACATTCTCATTCTTTATTGCTTATATGAACTTACAAGTATAAAGAAGGCTATGGCCTATGAAACAAATCTATTCTTATACTGATTGTGTGTGGGCGAGTATAAACTTTATTTCCTTGCTTAAGTGAACGAGTCATTGGCTTTATTTCAGGGGCGTTTCCTCCGAGGAGGCAAGGGAGGCAGTCCCTCCTCAAAAAAATTGGATATGAAAATTATCCATATTTTCAAAAATAAAACAATGCAAATATAGCAAAATGTGACATGAAAAAGTGTGAAAGTCACTGTTTTTTCTAAAGTAACGGTGTCCAACAGAGACAGTAAAGCTACAGCGGGACGCCGCGTCTCTCTTGCCTCCACCTGAGCCCATTGAGTTTTTACAGACCCCCTAAAGCGAGGTATAGTTGGGGGTAATTCAGAATGAATGGGGGACAGTCACGTAAGAGGAGGCAATGCCTCCATCGCGCTAAGATTAGGTATGATTGGTTCATGTAAATGAATCCCGCCTCTTGTTTTCGTGCTTATTCTGCGTTCGGGAATGGGAAGGCTAATCAAAAAATAAGTAAACAGCTCATGTCAAAATCAAGCTGCACCAGAATAATTGCTTAACCTTCATATTTCATTCCAAATCTACTGACACCTTTTGCATTCCTGGGTCAATTTTGACCCAGCTAAAGGTAAGCTTATAAAGCAGTCATAACATTTTTTTTTTTCAATTAAAACCATGTTTTATCTGATCAGTAACTTCTAATAAATAATGAGTGAATGTACAAAAAGAGTAAAGTAAGGCCTCAGGTGATATTCAAGGCAATATTGACCCGGAACAATTGATGTTACAATATACAATTTTGCATCTCTTAAAAATACTTATTTTTTTATTTTTTTATGAATCTGTTGATTTTGACCAATTTCCAATGTTTTGTCTATTTTTTCTTTAATATATGATATCTGGTACTTATTGGTACTCTCCCTTGAACAGACTTCTTACCTGCTCTGCTTACCTGGTGGTTCAGCTAGAAACCAGCTGCATTGATTCCCTTGTGTTTCTTTCGTCTCTCCAATGATCTCCTTCGTCTTCATGCCTGAAACCTGTGGAATGAGATTATATTCACGTGCTCGTAAAGAAGTGTGCGCTTCCAGCTCTTCTGTCATCATCACCATTCTCAACCTATAATAAAAAGAAATGCAAGTTATGCACCAGCATTCATTCAAAGACTGTTTATGTGCCATTTACTCACCTGAATTGTGTTTGGATGGGTTATATCTGTCTTTGAGTCTGGTTTACCCTGACAGGTACAGGGATGGGCAGTATACATGATACATGTATTTGAAATACACATTTAAAATACAAAATTTTTTTTTTTTTGATTCATTTTAAAATTGATACAATCAAATTGTAAAATCAAATAAATTTAGCTGTAGGCCTACAGACTGAAATTATGCCTTCATCATGAACAATGAATCATATTTGACACATTTTTTTCTATTTCCACAATTCATCTTTTCATTGTCAGTTCAATGTCAATAATGACACTGCTGGCCAAGATTGCTCAAAACAGTCTCTATAATCACACGTGATCTCTGACACACACACATACACACGCGCACACACTCAGCTGTTTTTGCAATCAGAAAGGAATCGAACCTGAAATTGAGTCGATTCCAAAATTTTTGGAAGTAAGTAAAATATAATAATTGCTGTCAACTGTTATTTCATTTTAATTAAGTTTAGCTAGCATACTCCTTGCCAATCAATACAATACAGATGAACAGTGAGGAAATCAAAACTAGTCAGCAGCCAGCAGATATCATTAGCTTGTTCACTAGCTATCGTTAAGAACTTTTATTTTATTTTATTTTTTGTAATACTATTTCCTACTGGGCAGGGGAAGGGAAAAGGTAGGTGAAATAAAAACAAAAGTGTCTAAGTAGTTGTAAAATGTTCTTTGCATTCAGAATAGATCAATTTGAGCCTACTTCATTGAATGGGCAATTTTACATGTATTTTGTGTATTTTGAAGATAAAAAAATATATACTGTATTTGTATTTCATTATTATTGTATTACATTTCCATCTGTTTTCGTCATTGTGATGTATTTTTGTGCCCATCTCTGGGTATGTATAGCTTAATCTGACTAAAAACTACCCAATTACCAAATCCAGCAACTAGTTCTTCCTTTAAAGTGCTCAATCAGATTCAGTGTTTCAGAATATAAGCTCCTTAGTGATGATGTGGATGAGAGTTTGCATGTTGCCATGTTATCCCTGTGTGATTTATTATACAAACACAATTTATCTCATTTCCGTCCATCATAATCTCCGCTTGTCTTCAGCTTCTCTCGTCGGTTTTGTTCATCTGTGGCCCACACAATGACCCAAGCCATCCATCGCAGAGCGAATCCTTGCTCTGACCCCAGTGTCTGGTCCAGATAGTGACCCCAGCAGGGTGAGGCGGTGGTCACTGAAGCCCTAATGAGTTCACAGTTTCTCAGCTGAAATGAAGGACTGTTGATTGAACTGTGTGTGTGAGAGCTGCGGGCTACAGGCCGGCTTTGTGCTCTCAGTGCTGCTGTCCAGTGTCACATAGAGGGCAATGTTGTGGCAAGACGACCTGGATGGAGCTCGAGGGTTAAGTGGTGTCACGGAGCATGTTCAGTCTGCCTGTAGGCCAAGCTTGAACCCGCTACTCTGAGAACCAGGCGACATGGTGCCTGACTTGACTGAGCATATCCAGATAGTGACTGGCCATCTCAGTCAACAAGCAAAAACATCTCAAACCAGCCCAAAACTGGCTATGTTAGATGCAGAGAACTGTGAACATGAGGCTCACACTTTACTGATATTACACCGCCTCGTAGTTCCTCTGGCCTCTTCATTGTTTAATTACTAATACAATAGGCTACATAGCAATCAAGTAACACTTATGATATTTTTAAATAAAATAATTTTACTTTAGTCAGGGAAAATCCAATGTCCAATGTGAATAAGACTTTGGGGTGGGATATTTTGACTTGCGAGTGAACAACCAATCAGGGGTGTGTTTCCCGAAAGCATCGTTAGCCAACTATGGTCAACTAAGTTCCATCGTTATCAGCATAGTTCAACGAGTCGGTGTTTCCCGAAACTATAGTTCCAACGAACATTCACAAACAGCATCGCAGAGTTGTGTGGTTGCAACGAGAGTTTCTAGTTTGGACTTTTTTGGTTTCTTTCATGTGGACTTAATAAATCCCTGTCTTGAGAAAAATAAGCGAACTGACATTCAGTACAATCTACATCTTTTATTTTGAATATATACAAATGTCATTTTAGTTTGTCAAGAGAATTAAAGTGTTGTTTTTGAAGAGTGCGCATGTGCGAACGTGCTCTAGTACGTAAGAACAAGCCGATGATTGAATCTGGAAATAAAGCAAAATAACTGAGAAAACTAAGAAAAATTAGAAGTATTGCAATTTATAGCAAAATAGCATTGTTTTGATCTCAAACATATTCATTAAATGAAGTTATTACTCTACCATCTGCATGACATCATTAACCAAAGTGGTTGAACAACGAATTTACAGTCGTGACTAGTTGATTTCTTCAACGATGCATCGTACTAAGCAGCAAGTTACGTCATTGTACGGGAAACACACCATAAAACACTCAAACAACCATATAACAATTTCTAAAAACGGCATCAGAACACCATAAGATAATGTGTAGCAATGACCTGGTGAACACCCATAGAGCAGTGACTTTTGTTCAGGCAAGCACATCTTAAATTTCCTCCAGATAATGTAAAAATCTAGTTATAAATGATTTAAGTTATGTGAATATACTTATGTTACATTAGAGCGGTGTTCTTTGTTACACTGATTGTACCATTTAATAACAGAAGTGTGTTTTCAGTCTACTAAGTGCTTCAGGAGTATTTGACATGATCAGACATGTCAGTGTCTGGCTCTTGTCTAACGTCAGAGTCATCTAGAGAACCATCATTGGCACTTACTTTTTTGTGTGATGGTATTACAAAGCTTAATCTAACATTGCATATCTTGCTGCTGGCTTTACGGTATGTCTACTGGGACTCCAAGGGCCAACAGTGATCTGTAGATCTGTAAATCATACTACCATTCTGTTATTGCTATTTATGTAGTAGTAGTGTATATAATATTTCAATTGTAAACAGGAGAATTTTCTGTATGCATGGAATTCCATTGCCAAAATATGGGATACTGTATCCCATAATCCAGTACACCTGAGTTGACCTTACATTTGCAGTGACACATTTACCAGAAGCAGTATCAACCATTACAGTTAATTTCTTACATTTTGAATCATTATTTTCTCAGATCAACAGGTTTTTAACCTTTTTTTTTTTTACACCATCTTGGATTAGTAATTCACTAAACATGCAATAACATGTCCAGTGTACCACTGGGGGAAAAATAGTTTTTTTAGAATTATTGGATACTGTTTCACATATGGTATTTATTGCATTCCGAACATAGCCCTTGTGTGTGTGTTTCAGGGGTTTTCTCTCCACAGAAGAGGCTTTGTACCACATCAAAGACGAGGAAGTTTCCAGACATTTCTCTCTGTACTGTACGGCTTTAGTTCAACTGTTGCTAATGATTCATATTCAAACTGAAAGAGTACAAAACTCTGGCACCTTTAACCCGCCAGTGCCCTTCACTGCGCTCAGTAATTTATCAGCATCCAGCCGTGAAATCTCAATACATTGTAGAAAGGAAGTCTTTCAATTAAAAAGCTGGTCCCTTTACTGAAAAAGGCATCACATGGTCTGCCCAGGTTGCAACCAACATGGCCGCTGTGTGAACTGAATTGCTAAAAAAAAAAAAAAAACTTATTTTTTGTCTTGATTTCTCTTAAAACAACAAAGCAAGGTTTTTGCTTGAGAAGAAAAATGCATGAAATATATATATATATATATATTTTTTTTTACTCTTTGCAATTAAGTTCATTATGTTAAATATCTTTTTTTTCCTCCCTCATAAAGCAATGAACTTCATTTGCCAATGAGGTAAACCAACAAATGTAATAATTAGAATTTTTTTTTTTTTAAGGAAGTTCAGATGTTTTTACTGGAAAACAGTGCTACTGTAATATTGAATAAAATGCTACAGTAATATTTCATGGAAATTAGATAACAGCCCTGAAATGTACATAATTAATGGAAACTACAAACTCACCTTACACCTGCAACCGAGTGCGGAGAATCTGTGTGTGTGTGTGTGTGTGTGTGTGTGTGTGTGTGTGTGTGTGTGTGTGTGTGTTGGCGCCCAGTGTGAGGTCTGATTTTGAAAATGAAGTGTACGGGGAAGCTCTCTGGTCCACATCAGCTGCTGGCATTTTTGTAACTACATTAAATAAACCCTCAGAAGGGTTCAGTGATGCATTTTTATTATCACAATTTATTATACACTCCCTAGCTAACCACAGGTCCAACTGTCATTAACACATTAATTAGAATTTCCTCACATTGGGTGTGTGTGTGTGTGTTAGCAGGGGTGAAATGAACCTTCCCCCCAGCTTCCATGAACCACTGCACCAGATTTAAAAAAAAAAATATTATTATGAATTTTGTGCACAACATCATCTTCTCTTGTAGAACTTGTGTTTGTCTCTCTTGTTTTCTGTAGAGAGGGACACACAAACTGAGTTACTTTACTTCTTTGCCGACAACTGTCACATCTGCTTTACCTATAACTGTCATGAAGGTTTTTAAATTGATCTTGAATATATCCCAAATGGACTTTAAAAAAATATCATTTGCAAACAATTATACTCCTGGTTACTTGAAAAGGATTATACCACACACTCCTCTGTTGAAAAGACCAGCATATGTTGCAGATACCGGTGTGGTTAACCAGCAAATCTCCCTCGTCCAATAAATTTCCTCAGAAAGACCATTCTGGTTGACAGCATTTTTGGTTTATTACCAATATGTTTGTGCCGGTCCACTGGCTATCCCAGCACTAAACCAACTAATCAGTTTAAACCAGCTTGGACCGGCATATAAAATGTGCATTAAAGCTAATTGTGATCATTTTAGAGATGTTTTACCTGTAGCCATTCTGTTGATTGTAGGTTTTATCAGCAGTTGAAAAGGTTGTGTTTTTCTGACACTGAATCATTTGTAATGCAGCCGAAGTTGCGTGTAATGAAACAACTCAAGTTTAAATTTCCATCACCTACTGTATGTAGTGAGGTGCACAGTTCTGCTGTGATTTAAAATAAGCGATTTTCTCTCATGCTGTTCTCCACTGCAGAAGTCAAGAGTCATTTATTTACCACATGCCTCGTTGTGACTGCTCAGTCTTTGAAGGACAAAATAGTCCTGATGGCCATAAATGGTGAAGATATGTCTATTTTCCTCAATGATACTGTAGATTCTGGAAGTTTCTAGTAATATGGAAGACTTTTACTTGTTGTCTCAAGTGCATTTCATTTAATTCCCAAAGCATCCTGCAATCAACTCCACTCCTGATTTTCCATTTCACAATCTGTTGTTTGATGAATTTCCATGGATGAAATACAGTCATTTCAATAGAAATCCACGCGATAAGAAATTGCCGAATTGCTGAAAAATGCTGATTTCGCAACGGGTTAAAGTTGGTCACTTGGAAAGTGACTTCTGTGTGAGCTGTGCTTCATACATCGCTACACTATTGATGATAGAAAATATACCTTTTTTTGCAAAGGAAATTTTAACTGAAATTTTCGCTAAAGTGACTGCACATCTCAGCTTCACTGAATCTCTCTGTATGCATCCAAAATTAATTCTGACTATTTCTAGTAATAAAATTAATTCAATCTTCTCAAGTCAGTGAAGTTTGTTTCCAAGACAAAGAATGCTGGGTGAGATTCTCCTTACCGCTTGCTCTGAAACAGTCAGCAATGTGCGTGATAAATGTATGTTACAGAATTCTGAGTGATAGATTTTGCTCTGAAGAAAAACAGGCGATTGATTTATCTTAGAGTGCTTTTGTTCGGATGTGATGCAAGAATGGCTGTGTGACAGAGTTTTGACGAACTAGGGACAGACCCTGAAAGGCCTCGCTGAACAGGAGAGAGAGAGAGAGAAAGTGTAAGAGTGAAGAATAACTTTCTGAATTATAAAACAAGCCCTGCGGAGAACACATGGATCAGCCAGAGGAATTGTTCATATCTTGTATGGTTGCATGAGATCTCACAGGGTTCAAGTCCTCCAGAACAGAACCTACCAGATATTACAGAAGGGATCTACTTCAATTACATACCAGTTACCCACTGGTGTTCCACAGGGGTCAGTACTCGGACCATTTTTAATTTAAGGTGACATAGTTACATATTTCTACATGTACTTACTATGGTAAAAACTGTAAATTATGCATAATTACAAGTACATAACCCTAAACCAAACCCAAACCCTAACTGTAACTCTATAGTAATGTAGTTAATTAATATTACTCAGTACTTATTTGAGTAAGTACAATGTAACTACGCCACCTTAAAATAAAGAGTAACCAAATAAAGTCTCACATAAATTGCATAGACTACAACATCTTTAAAAGAAACTTCCATATATCAGAAGGAACCTGAACCAGACCCGGGAGAGGAGAAAGCAGTTAGTCTAATATTAGAGGGAAGAGGAAAATCATGCAGTGAACGTGAGGGCCAGGAGACCTGCTGAATTCATGAGCAGCTCAACCTTAATAATACACTCAGACCAGCTCTGCTTAGCTCCATCTTTCATTTATGAGAGAGAGAGAGAGAGAGAGAGAGAGAGAGAGAGAGCGGGAGGTAAGATGAGGCCGTTTCATTAAAGATTAATTAAGACAAATGCAGGGACAACACTTACCTCCAGTCGCTTCAGTGATCCTTACACACTCTCTCTGTTACACACATACAAAGAGGGAGAATCAACAGGGAAAGATGCCAGAGGAAAATGACAGTAGACACTCAGATTCTTTGAAAAGTGAGGTCAAAGGGAGGAACTAATAATCATTTTAAACATAAAATGTTTTACCGGGCTGTTCTATGAGGATCATTTGTCTCCAAAGTTAGTTTGCAATGTGACAAAACTGCATTGTTATATAAAATAAATATTTTTTAATCTAAAAAAAAACCCAGAAGATTTTCACAGGGTTAGTGTGGGCCTGTATTGATGGTATGTCCCCATTTAGATTGGTAAATTTGTCTGTGTGAGGATGTTTGTGGTGTGCGTGTGTGTGTGTGTGCGTGTTTGTGTGTGTGCGTGTGCGTGTGTGTGTGTGTGTGTGTGTGTGTGTGAGACAGTGAGTGGAACTGATGAGGTGAGTCTAGCTCCCCCACACCACAGCACTAATCACAGCACTGAAGAAACACATACATCATCTGACAGAACTACTGCTGGCATTCTCACACACACACTCACCTAATATCACTCCACACTGGACAAATGACGTCCAGACGTGCGCGCGTATTCCCGCAGATGGTCGTGCATCTTCACACAGAAAGAGCTGAGAGAGCCGTTTTCACACACATCAACTCCCACTTCTCCTTCACTCTCTCTGTTTCTGCTACTTTCTCTCCATCATCCTCAGAGCAGGAGGTGTGGTCTGGGAATGGAGAGGAGGGGATGGTGTGTGTTGTTTTTTGATGCCTTGACATAAGACCATATTACTTACAATACTCATTAACCTGCCGTCAGTCTTCTATACTCAAGCATAGCAGCAGAGAGGCTCTGTAACACAGCACACACCATTGCCCATATATATGTATACACACAGATGAGCCAAAATATTATGAACACCTGCATAATATGCTTTTGGTCCACTGCGTGCTGCCAAAACAAGACTCTACAAGACTCCTGAAGTTGTCCTGTGGTTTCTGGCACCAAGACGTTTCTTCCTGTAGGTTGTGAGGTGGAGCCGCCATGGATCGAACTTGTTGGTCCAGCACGTCCCAAAGATACTCAACTGGATTGAGATCTGGTGAGTTTGGATGCCAGGACAACACCTTGAACTCTTCATCCAGTTCCTCAAACAATTCCTGAACAATGTGTGCAGTGTGGCAGTGTGCATTATCCTATAAGAGACAGTTGCACCAATGAACACCAGTGTGATGAAGGGATGTACTGTACCTGGTCTGCAACAGTGTTTAGTTAGGTTGCATGTGCTAAATTGTCGTCCACATGAATGGCCAGACCCAGGGTTTCCTAGTAGAACATTACCCAGAACATCACACTCCCTCCATCGGCTTCACTTCTCCAACTCTTATCCAGTTAAACTTTGCACACTTTATCCTTAAACTGTGTAATGTAGTAAAGTGCTGAGACTGCATGGGATTTGTAACACTAATAAAAAAATATGGACATCAGTTAAAATTTTATACTTTATTTGCCATAATCTTTGGTGCAATGTGGCAAAATTTTACAAAATAATTGTAATGCCATTGCATTTTAGTTTAAACATTTTTGATCAACATAACAAACAGAAAACACTGTCAATTAAAGCACCAAATAAAACTGCAAAGAAATATAGCTGCAAGCAGCAATTAAGGGGCCAAGCACAAAAAAGGCACAATAAGTCATGCCAGCATGACTGAGAGCATCAGACAAAGTGCAACAATGAGCAATTAAAGACTAAAAGACTAAAAAATCATAAATACAATCGCTTGTAATGCAATTTAATTGTTTATCTCTTTTGACCATGCCGACAACTTTTGTCGACATCTGAAGATGATCTGGTTTAATTTTCATGAAAATCGAATTTTATTTCTTACCCTTTACAATTCAAAAGTTATTAGAATAAATGGGAGTAGAAATTTGGACAGTAGGTGGCGCTAGAGAGTTTGATATAGAGACTCCAAATTTGATATGGGACAGTTCAGACTGTCCTCTATCTTTGTGCCAAATTTCATATCTTTCCCACAAGCAGTTCTATGGGCTGCCATAGACTTTCAGAGCGGAATAATAATAATAAAAATAGGAACACTGACGATAGGTGCCGCACCTTCAGTGAACAATGGTTGCTCATTACAGCTTGGTCTCTAAATATAGAACAAATACATACAACTCTATCGTAGTGTGTGCAGTGTAGTGTATTATCACTGGCAAATGTAGGGCAATGCAATCTCCCATTTCATGTATTTTTGTGGATCCAGTAGAAATACTTAATAAACTAGTGTTTTTAAAGTGTGTATGGTCAGTCATGACAACATAATGTGACGAGAAAAGACAATGAACTGAAAGAAACACAGCTTAAATACACAAGTCAAACTAATCAAAGAAATGAACAACAGTTGCACATGATAATCAAATCAATGAGAAACCATAGAAACAAACTCAAACACAAGAAACAGACACAGATAATCCCTTGCACATGGCAATTCATAACTTTTTTAGGTTTGGGTGATTTTGTATGGCTCTTTAAAAATAAAGAGCAAAACAACAAAGTGCTAAAAGAGCATTGAGGTATGTGACGTCTCAAGTGATGCTACTCGAAACAGTGGTCTTGTCAGACAAAAATGACCATGTCATTTCTTATACTAATGAATAATATACTTATACTAATGACATGAATGTAATTTCTTATATTAAAGACCACTGTTTACTGCTGTTACAGTTATTGTTTGTGACAGTTTTCATACAAAAACAAAATGAGAAGAAACTACATACGAATTAAAAGAAATAAAAGTCAGTTACTAAATAATGTTTCATTTGAATCTGTAATTAGAATAAGATAAATGCTTCTCTGCTTCACACACTCTCAAGTGCTACCTGCAAATCCTGCTGTAGTTCATTTCCACATATGGCTCGAGTTTCCAAATCAGTAACTCGATTAATTTCATTTCATATGGTTTCAGGTGTTGTTGTTTGGTTTGATATAATTTTCCAGTTGGAAACAATCTCAGTGGCACATGAGCCGGGGTGCATGGAGCAACACACAATAACAGCGAGCACTTGGAGGCATTCTGCAAACACCTAAAAAGAAAAACAGTTTACCCAGCCAGATGAATCATACATGCACTGGAGCATGTCTGATATGCAGGATTTGTTTTAGTTTCGTTTGGCCGGCTGAAGTCAGTCTCCTCGTCTGCCCATGCTCATTTGAGCTGTGCAGTAGAGTGTGAAATGATACACTGAGTACCTTCTGACTGGATGATTTTGCAGCACGGGGAGGGGTGAAACACTGCTGGACGTTTGCAAACAATTGCTTATGAATATTTGCAAAGTCCCATTGGCCTTGAGTAAAGAGACAAAGTTAATGTACTCAGCGAACGTTCCATTTCCACTCTCAAAAAAAAGATGGCTCTTTAAAGGTTCTTTACACATAGTAATAGTTCTATTTAGAACCATATTGTCCTTTAATGCTGAAATGGTTCTTTGTGTAAAAAAAACACCTTTCAAAGTCACCTCATTCTTCTTGGAGTTCAACCTTCCAACAGACACACTCTCAACAAGTACTTGATATATTTCTACAAATCTTTACCTTCACATTGTAAGTTTGGTTCAAGCTTTCAAAATTGTATCTGCTTTCCTACTAATCATATCCTTTTTTTCTTTCTCTAGAATTGTAATTGTTCAGTTCTCCTCTTCTCTACCAAGCGAGTGACAGATGTTGAATTTATACTCCATATTGTCAGGGTCTGGTGCAGGCAGAAGAAGGCGAAGGCAAAAGGCTCTGATACAAACTTTTACTAAATATAATTTCCAACAGGTAGAGACAGGCAGGATAATCACACACTAAATATAACAGATAACGGACAAAGACTGACTGAACTGAAGGAACTTAAAAATTAACACAGATGAACACTGATTAACTGAACACAGGTGATGTGGATGATGATGATGATGATGATGATGATGATTAACTAGACACAGGTGATACAACTGAACTAATAATAACAGTGAAGAAGACACATGATATGAAGACAGGCAGACAAGTCCAATGAAAACAAACTAAACAGAACACAACTGTGACACATATATTGTTAGAGTTTGCAATTATTACATGGGTTTGTGCATAAGCATGCCCAGGCAAAAAAAACATTAAAGCTATCCCATGTTTTTTTTTTTTTTTTTTTTTGGATGACTATGCCACGACCACAACACATGATGTAGTCAGCCGGAACCCGGGCAATATCCAGATCAGATGGAGGACCTGCACCTAGACACGACCACAATGCATGATGTAGTCAGCCGGAACCCAGGCAATATCCAGATCAGATGGAGGACCTGCGCCTAGACACAACCACAACACATGATGTAGTCCGCCGGATCCGGGCCGTATCCTGATCAGATGAAGGACCTGCGCCTAGACACAACCACAACACATGATGTTGTCAGCCGGAACCCGGGCAATATCCAGATCAGATGAAGGACCTGCGCCTAGACACGACCACAACGCATGATGTAGTCCGCCGGATCCGGGCCGTATCCTGATCAGATGAAGGACCTGCGCCTAGACACAACCACAACACATGATGTAGTCAGCCGGAACCCGGGCAATATCCAGATCAGATGGAGGACCTGCGCCTAGACACAACTACAAGACATGATGTAGTCAGCCGGAACCCGGGCAATATCCAGATCAGATGGAGGACCTGCGCCTAGACACGACCACAACGCATGATGTAGTCCGCCGGATCCGGGCCGTATCCTGATTAAATGGAGGACCTGCGCCTAGACACGACCACAAGGCATGATGTAGTCAGCCGGAACCCGGGCAATATCCAGATCAGATGAAGGACCTGCGCCTAGACACAACCACAACACATGATGTAGTCAGCCGGAACCCGGGCAATATCCAGATCAGATGGGGGACCTGCGCCTAGACACGACCACAACACATGATGTAGTCAGCCGGAACCCGGGCAATATCCAGATCAGATGGAGGACCTGCGCCTAGACACAACCACAACACATGATGTAGTCAGCCGGAACCCGGGCAATATCCAGATCAGATGGAGGACCTGCGCCTAGACACAACCACAACACATGATGTAGTCAGCCGGAACCCGGGCAATATCCAGATCAGATGGAGGACCTGCGCCTAGACACGACCACAACGCATGATGTAGTCAGCCGGAACCCGGGCAATATCCAGATCAGATGGAGGACCTGCGCCTAGACACGACCACAAGGCATGATGTAGTCAGCCGGAACCCGGGCAATATCCAGATCAGATGGAGGACCTGCGCCTAGACACGACCACAAGGCATGATGTAGTCAGCCGGAACCCGGGCAATATCCAGATCAGATGGAGGACCTGCGCCTAGACACGACCACAACACATGATGTAGTCAGCCGGAACCCGGGCAATATCCAGATCAGATGGAGGACCTGCGCCTAGACACAACCACAACACATGATGTAGTCAGCCGGAACCCGGGCAATATCCAGATCAGATGGAGGACCTGCGCCTAGACACGACCACAACGCATGATGTAGTCAGCCGGAACCCGGGCAATATCCAGATCAGATGGAGGACCTGCGCCTAGACACAACACATGATGTTGTCAGCCGGAACCCGGGCAATATCCAGATCAGATGGAGGACCTGCGCCTAGACACAACCACAACACATGATGTAGTCCGCCGGATCCGGGCCGTATCCTGATTAAATGGAGGACCTGCGCCTAGACACGACCACAAGGCATGATGTAGTCAGCCGGAACCCGGGCAATATCCAGATCAGATGGAGGACCTGCGCCTAGACACAACCACAACACATGATGTAGTCAGCCGGATCCGGGCCGTATCCTGATCAGATGAAGGACCTGCGCCTAGACACAACCACAACACATGATGTAGTCAGTCGGAACCCGGGCAATATCCAGATCAGATGGAGGACCTGCGCCTAGACACAACCACAACACATGATGTAGTCAGAAGGATCCGGGCCGTATCCAGATCAGATGGAGGACCTGCGCCTAGACACAACCACAACACATGATGTAGTCAGAAGGATCCGGGCCTTATCCAGATCAGATATGGACCTGCACCTAGACATGACCACAACGCATGATGTAGTCATCCGGATCAGGGCCGTATCCTGATTAGATGGTGGACCTGCGCCTAGACACGACCACAACACATGATGTAGTCAGCCGGATCCGGGCCGTATCCAGATCAGATGTGGACCTGCACCTAGACACGACCACAACGCATGATGTATTCAGCCATATCCGGGCCGTATCCAGATCAGATGGAGGACCTGCGCCTAGACACGACCACAACGCATGTTGTAGTCCGCCGGATCCAGGCCGTATCCTGATTAAATGGAGGACCTGCGCCTAGACACGACCACAACGCATGATGTATTCAGCCATATCCGGGCCGTATCCAGATCAGATGTGGACCTGCACCTAGACACGACCACAACGCATGATGTAGTCAGTCGGAACCCGGGCAATATCCAGATCAGATGGAGGACCTGCGCCTAGACACAACCACAACACATGATGTAGTCAGAAGGATCCGGGCTGTATCCAGATCAGATGTGGACCTGCACCTAGACATGACCACAACGCATGATGTAGTCATCCGGATCAGGGCCGTATCCTGATTAGATGGTGGACCTGCGCCTAGACACGACCACAACACATGATGTAGTCAGCCGGATCTGGGCCGTATCCTGATTAGATGGTGGACCTGCACCTAGACACGACCACAACACATGATGTAGTCAGTCGGAACCAGGCCGTATCCTGATTAAATGGAGGACCTGCGCCTAGACACGACCACAACACATGTTGTAGTCCGCCGGATCCAGGCCGTATCCTGATTAAATGGAGGACCTGCGCCTAGACACGACCACAACGCATGATGTATTCAGCCATATCCGGGCCGTATCCAGATCAGATGTGGACCTGCACCTAGACATGACCACAACGCATGATGTAGTCATCCGGATCAGGGCCGTATCCTGATTAGATGGTGAACCTGCGCCTAGACACGACCACAACACATGATGTAGTCAGCCGGATCCGGGCCGTATCCAGATCAGATGTGGACCTGCACCTAGACACGACCACAACGCATGATGTATTCAGCCATATCCGGGCCGTATCCAGATCAGATGGAGGACCTGCGCCTAGACACGACCACAACGCATGTTGTAGTCCGCCGGATCCAGGCCGTATCCTGATTAGATGGTGGACCTGCGCCTAGACACGACCACAACACATGATGTAGTCAGCCGGATCCGGGCCGTATCCAGATCAGATGTGGACCTGCACCTAGACACGACCACAACGCATGATGTATTCAGCCATATCCGGGCCGTATCCAGATCAGATGGAGGACCTGCGCCTAGACACGACCACAACGCATGTTGTAGTCCGCCGGATCCAGGCCGTATCCTGATTAAATGGAGGACCTGCGCCTAGACACGACCACAACGCATGATGTATTCAGCCATATCCGGGCCGTATCCAGATCAGATGTGGACCTGCACCTAGACACGACCACAACGCATGATGTAGTCAGTCGGAACCCGGGCAATATCCAGATCAGATGGAGGACCTGCGCCTAGACACAACCACAACACATGATGTAGTCAGAAGGATCCGGGCTGTATCCAGATCAGATGTGGACCTGCACCTAGACATGACCACAACGCATGATGTAGTCATCCGGATCAGGGCCGTATCCTGATTAGATGGTGGACCTGCGCCTAGACACGACCACAACACATGATGTAGTCAGCCGGATCTGGGCCGTATCCTGATTAGATGGTGGACCTGCACCTAGACACGACCACAACACATGATGTAGTCAGTCGGAACCAGGCCGTATCCTGATTAAATGGAGGACCTGCGCCTAGACACGACCACAACACATGTTGTAGTCCGCCGGATCCAGGCCGTATCCTGATTAAATGGAGGACCTGCGCCTAGA
>NC_137130.1:35888170-36083170 GCF_949319135.1 Squalius cephalus
GGAGCTTTGCAACAACATGTCAACTAACCCTCATTAGAGTATTAGTACACTGTTCGGTTAGAGTTCGGTTAGTAAAGTTACTTATAATCAGTTGAATGTCTACATCAAAATAAAGAGTTAGCAGATATTAATCCATCAAATCAGTGTCCAGGTCTCTATGTGATGATCAATTGGTTACACTTTTTATTTTAAGGTGTCCTTGTTACCGTAATTATATGTATATGTAATACCTAATTATGTAATTATACATTTATGCACTGAGTAAATTTAATTAACTACATGTACTTACTATAGGGTTATGGTTAGGATTAGGGTTTGGTTTAAGATTAGTTGCATGCAATTATGCATAATTTACTGTTATTACTATGGTAAGTACACGTAACGTGTAACAAAAACACTGTAAAATAAAGTGTTACTGACCAGTTCTCTGGGAATCGTTCAATTGTTGATGAAGCCAGTGGGTTCAGACATGGTGGCGTGTGTTTGTGTGTGTGACCAGAGAGAGGTCAGAGGTCAGATGTTATGACCTGATGATGTCAGATGCACCTTCAGGCTGACAGATACACACTCACTTCACCTCTGGTGCAGCAAACACCCACATGAACTCCACAACACACACATGTTCGGGGAGGAAAGATTCTTTAAATGCTCTTAAAAGAAGTCTCTTCTGCTCACCAAGCCTGCTTTTATTCGATCAAAAATACAGTGAAAACAGAAGTATTGTAAAATATTATTCAGATTTAAACATATGTTTTCTATTTGAATATATTTTAAAATGTAATTTATGTGATGCAAAGCTAAATCTTCAGCTGAAATTACATCCACACACATATACATTCAGACCATTTTAAAATTGTCCTCATGTGATTAAGTCAATGGTTTGCACTGCTGTAGTAATATTAATAGTAAGATATACAGTGTATTTATGTGATGTGCACTAGCCAGTTCAGCTTTAAGTTAACTGTACCAGTTAAAAGAAGCACTTGCAAAGAGAGATGTCACAAATGCCACCATGCAATAATTAACAAAATATCATGGTTGCATTGTATATATATAGCAAGATATTTGAAACATTTGTGTTACTCTTTTAGCTACTGTCATTGTTTCAAAAATGTTTCAAATATTTAGCTATATTGAAGGTCCTGATGGTCCAGCAACAAAAATAAATCTTTTCAATAAGGACAGAAAAAAACAAAAAAAAAACAAAACAAACAAACATCAGAAATACCTGCATTCCAGCATAAGCAACAGATAGCTAAACAAACAAATACATATATAGCCCATGTGTTTTGTCCATGTTGTTTGCACTCACCTCAGAATTGATAAACCCTACAATATGGGGGGGAAATGTCCCAAAAAATGACATTTTTGAAAATGATTTCAATGTTTTCTTCTTGAAACCCAAAAGAACATTTAGAAGAATGATTTTGCTGTTCCTTTCCATACCATGAAAGCATACGATGTGTGAGACTAAGGCTGTGCAATACGGACAAAAAAAATACTATCCCGATTTTTTATCAATATGCAATTTCGATTTTAATCACAGTTTTGAAACAATATTTCCTTATTTGTCTGTATAATATTTGTTTTCGAAGGTGCCTTTACTGACGATATTTGCGGGCGCAATATCTTTGCATAAATGATGCATGATGGTGTGAGTCAGTCATTCTTTATATAACCCTTTTCATATGTTGTGAGGTTCGCAAATGCCTGTATTATCAAATTGTGTTCAACTGGTGCAGAACGTGTCACTAGACAGACATCTTTAACCATTACCCTCTCGTCTTTTGCAGCATCAAACATTACACATTACTACAGGTACTTACTATACTACTAACAGTAAATTGTGCATAATTCCAAGTAACTAACCCTAAACCAAACCCAAACTCTAACTGTAACTCTACAGTAAGTACATGTAGTTAATTAAAGGTGCTCTAAGCGATGTTGGGTGACGTCACTTCTTGTTGATATTCGAAGTATTGTCAAACAAAACCCTCCCTCCTCCTCATCCGGTCCCCTCCCCCTCCCTTCCGTGCTTCCCTTTCCCTCTTCTTTGCTATTTGTTCATCGGAACGTCGTCTCTTTGGTCGTGTGTCGGCCATATCAAAATTCAAGAGAATATAATTCTAACGTTAGTCGTTGTCTAGGACATCTCTCCTTAGAGCACCTTTAATATTTCTCAGTAATTATTTGAGGAGCTACAATGTAACTACAACACCTTAAAATAAAGTGTAACCAAAAAATCTCATGTCCTAACGGTAAACCCGCTTTGTTCTGTTCTCACGCTATATATAGGCGCACTGCATTCAGATTGCACACTAAGGGGGCTGGAAGAAAAATCGTGCTTTCTGCGGTTTAGAAATCGTGCATGCATATTCATATTTAGAGAGATGCGAGCAGGTCTCACTCTGCTTAGTTAATGTCCAAGAAAACCTGTATTTTTCCACTGCAGAGAGACTAATACAACCTACCTCTATTCATAAAGTGAGAAAGTGTCGTCTCTCTGTCCATTCTGAGGTGTCTGGCGAGCAGAATAAGGGTCTCAGTGCTCATTTAGTGACAGTGTTATGTGCAGATGACTGTAAGAGCCTGAGCATTGTTACACAGAGTCATCTACACTTCACGTCCCTCCGCCACCATGGGAGGCAGAAGCACAGACAGGTGGCCTAGATTAGATAAAGCTCGGAGTGTGTGCATGCATGCGTGTGTGTGTCTTCCCAGTCTTAAACAAATGCGTTGTGCTGGGTAATATGGAGGCCGCTGTTTCTGGCTCGCAGCGATGGGCGGCGATGACCTTTTACTGTCAGTGAACTGCGTGACAAACGAGCTGCGTGTTTTCCAGGAGTGTGTGAGAGTTCAGCAGCTGGTCAGGGAGGCAGAGAACCCTACACACACATCCCAGACTTTAACTAACAGATAATGGCTGCAGTAATGCGAGGAGACGTCGAGGGTTAAATATACCCATCCTGCAGGGGATGTGTGTTTGGATCGGTGTGGGTCGAGAAGTGTATCATATTACAGTGCGCTGAGATCAGACGAATGTGTCGGACTGTATATGATCGTGCAGGGTAGAGTGTGATTTGACCTAGATTTTGACATTTGAAGACAAATGACATAATTTACCTCTACAGTCTTTGTGTGTGCATGCATTTGTTACAATGACTATGCACATGAGTGTGTCTGCGTGTGTATTGTCACTCAGAAAGGAGTAACTTATAGGAATTGTATAGGTATTATTAACAGTTACAGCATGTCTGCTCCACATGCAACATAATATATCAGTGAAAATCACTGCGTCCAAAATCACACACTGTATAGTAAGGGTGTAACGGTTCAAATAACTCACGGTAATTACTACAAGCAAAATCACAAATAAATACAGTGGAGAAAAGATACAAATAAAATAAAGGTTATTTAATTATCTAACAGTAGTTCCCTTTCAGTCGGTCACATTCGACGTACGTCTCCGCGACCTCCTTCAGGGAACGAGGGCTACATACGTAACCGAGACATTTCAGAAATTGTAATTAAATGTAAAACAATTGTATATAAACTTCACTTTAGAAATTACATAAAGTAAAGTAATTAATCATTATTAATCAGTAATATTAGGCTGTTGTCACTTTAAGACATAATGCACGGATCCAGTACACTGATACACATGTGTTGTCTTACTCAACAGTTTAAGTTCACTTAAGACTAACCTGCTAAGATACTCGCCAAGACGGGCATGTTGACTTAATTTGTGTGTAAATTTGTCCATTCAAATGCACGACTTGTACGAGAACCAGTGTTGTATAAAGTACTAGAAAGCAATACTTGAGTAAAAGTACAAGTATCATACTAGAAAAAGACTTTGGTAGAAGTGAAAGTTACCTTTTAGAATATTACTTAAGTAAAAGTCTTAAAGTATCTGATATATACTGTACTTAAGTAACAAAAGTAATTTTCTGATATTTAATGTACTTAAGTAATTGAAGTAGAAGTAAAAGTAATTTTTTTTTTTTTAAGCAAACGGTTAACTTTGATTGTGAACTTTATTGTGGCTTTATTGTGGGGTCGGTGGGGAAGTTGTTGGGATGTAAAAAAAAAAATCTTAGATCACAATATGCAATATTGACTAATTTGGATAAATATTAGGTACACAAGATAGGCATTAATTTTTCTCAAGAAAAAAAATCTCACCTAATGCTGTAAACATACAGAGAGCCCTATCAGATATAAATATAATGCGTTTTTTTATCATAATAACAACTTTATTTAATGATAAGTAAAAATATAATAAATATGTAATATAGTACACATATTTAGCTAAATACTCTCTATAGCTCTTTTTTTCTAGCCAACTAACGTGCTATAGCCTATATTATGATCATCAAATGGCTTTCCTGAGGTAAATGTTATGTGACATAATTGTTCTCCAGGTGTTTTATACTGACCCTTTCCGCGGTTGAAAAACACTGATTCGGTAGGCTAAGTTGTACTGTTTCTTTTAACATTGTTCATTCGTGTTTATTTACTATTAGCTAGATGATCGGTTCACGTGCGCTAGGGATCTGTCACGTCACATTTACAAGCTCCAAAACGGTATTTATTGTTTGAATTTCGTAATAAAAAGCTGAGATTTTTTTCTATCATATAACTAGCTGCTCTGTCTAGTCTGTCGGTCTCCGTGTCCTCTTTGCTTCGCGATTTTTCTGTGCGTGAGAAAATGGATGTGTGGCGTGAAAGCGTGAGAAAAGTGTCAATTGCGTGTGTCTCACGGTGAATGCGTGAGAGTTGGCAGCTCTGTCAGGGTGGTCGTCTACGATAACGGGAGGTCCTCCAGTAGGTGCTTGTGCTTCCATGGCGGTTTCAGTTGTGCTTCCTCCTCCTTTGCCATGGCAACAAACAACCATTACGCTGAAATAGAGCGCGCGCCGTGCGGAGCGTGCGTAATGCAATCTAGGAGCAGTGATTCGCCAAACCTCCCTTATTGCAGTCGCACACATTTCTTCTGATTTTATTTTGTAGTAACGAGTAACGAAGATGCTTTGTGGAAATATATCGGAGTAAAAGTATACATTTTATCTAGGAAATGTAGTGGAGTAAAAGTGAAAGTTGAAATAAATTTAAATAGCGAAGTAAAGTACAGATACGTGAAATTTCTACTTAAGTACAGTAACAAAGTATTTGTACTCCGTTACATTACAACACTGACGAGAACTCAATATATCTGAGCTGAGCTGGGCTTTCCGTGTGCACGCTTCGGATGAGTGCACACACAAATCTTCTTGAGTTCTCTTTTGCGTCTTCTTGCGCTTGAATGTTTATGGCTTAAAGGGTTAGTTCACCCAAAAATGAAAATTCTGTCAGTAATTACTCACCCTCATGTTGTTCCAACCGCGTAAGACCTTCGTTCATCTTCGGAACATAAATTAAGATATTTTTGATTAAATCTGAGAGCTGATCACATCTCCATAGGCTTCTAGGTGACCGAAACTTGCTGGCCCAGAAAAGTTATTAAAGAGATCGTTAATATAGTCCAAGTGACTACAGTGGCTTAATCTTAAGTATGTCAAGCGACGAGAATACTTTTTGTGCGCAAAAACAAACAAAAATAACGACTTTATTCCACTATTCATTTCCTTCTCTCTGGACCTCGTAGTGTTTTTGCGCTGCGAGTCTGTGTTGCACGTCATCACGCATCACACACATGACCAGCTTCGGCCAATTGTGAGCCTACGTGGTGACGTGTAACACAGACGCGATACGCAAAAGCACTACGTGAACCAACTAGAGGCCCAGAGAGAAGGAAATGAATAGTGGAATAAAGTCGTTATTTTTGTTTGTTTTTGCGCACAAAAAGTATTCTCGTCGCTTGACATACTTAAGATTGAGCCACTGTAGTCACTTGGACTATATTAACGATCTCTTTAATAACTTTTCTGGGCCAGCAAGTTTCGGTCACCTAGCAGCCTATCGAGGAGTGATCCAGCTCTCAGATTTAATCAAAAATATCTTAATTTATGTTCCGAAGATGAACGAAGGTCTTACGCGGTTGGAGCAACATGAGGGTGAGTAATTACTGACAGAATTTTCATTTTTGGGTGAACTAACCCTTTAAATGGCAAGGCTTAAATGAGTTTAGCTTAAACACAGAGAGCTCTTGTGCTGATCAGGTCTCACCTGCGCTCACGCGCTATCAACACCTGTAATGACGGAGTAAAAAAATATCTGGTCATATTAGATCATACAGCATTCGCATTGAGCAAAGTTTAAGGGAAGCCAGAATACGTATCCATCGACAGAAACATACATTAGCCAAACTCAGTCTGTTATTTTCAACAAACCATATTATAGATTGTTATGCATTGCCAGATTTGAGATGAACCGCAGTGCAAGTGTGTGCAAGTGTGTATATTATAATATTTTCGTTCCTGATTCTGATCCTTACAGAAAACATGTTTCTCCTCCTCAGACACACAAAGTTTCAGTTTGGTGGCAAATTCAAGCTCTGACAAACGTATTCATTCACACATTTAGCAGGCGCTTTTATATCCAAAGTGACTAATATTGTATTCAAGGTAAACATTTTATTTAGTTTAGTTCATACATTCCCTAGGAATCAAACCCATGACCTTGGCATTGCTAGCACCATCTACTGGTTGAGCAGCATATAAGTTATAGTTTATATACTGACAAATATCTCAAATGTTCATTATGATGTTCCACAATATGGTCACAATTTATGCAGTTCAGTTCTTTCTTGGCATCTATGCTTCCACGAAAACATCCATGTAACATGTCCATGATAAGGTTCTTTTTAGTTGAAAAAGTGTCTTTCAACTATTATACTAAGGATATTTTATTTTAAAAACTGTTCACCAAAATATTCACCTAAAATGGTCCTTCACCCCTTTTTGGAGCATTTCTTTTTAAAAGAGCTGGACTATATGTGATGATGATGATGATGATGATGGCTTGGGATAGACTTGATGCGCAGACAGCTGTACATATCAAAGGGGAAAAGTGTGAATCCGACATGACTGTGTGTGTTGGATGGGGAAAGTGTGTCTGCCACTGTGTACAGAAACTCTGCTTCCACATAATTTGTCTGCTCTGACAAGAGAAGCACACACACACACACACACACACACACACTAGAGACATACATTTTGGCTCTGCAGGATTAAGCAGGAATTATGAACTGTGCAGTGAGTTGAGATGTGAGGAAATGTCATGTTGTATTGGTCAGGAAAGACTTTACTGAAACAACAAACTGACTCTTATTGTTGTCTTTTGTCAGATAGGCCAGATAAGTACACTACAGGGACTCCTAAAACAGCCGCTCACTGCTCGTCTCTGCTTACAGCTCAATAGCCATCTACTGTACATCAATATACAAGCATTTCCAAACACTTCTTATCAACATGTCATAAGCAGTAAGTCAGGCTCATCAATAAGGGTATGATGTTTTTTGGCCTATCAACATTTTAACTGCCATGGCCCCTTAATGTTTTATTTTTTAGCAGTTTTTAATTCATTTTATTTAGGCCTATATATATAGGTAGGCCTATTACAGACACTGAACTATGGTACTGCCATTTGACTATATCCAAACATTTGACTCGCTTCAAACTGCATGATGTTTACTGAGGCGAGTGCAGACAGTCTGAACCGTATTAAACACATTAGGTAAACCTCTGGTCTCCCAGTGAGTGTTGACTGAGGAGAAGCGTTTAATCTGAAATCACAAACTTCACTGTGAGTACTGCACTCCATATATCCTGGTCTTGTAGAAGAGAGGCGGGATGGTTAAGAGACCATTTCCTCATCATTATTCTGCTTTACAGCACATGTACACTCACTTTCTCCCAGGCAAATATTTGACAGTCATTTGCCTTGAGCCAAACGTACTTTACAGAACACAAATCATCCGAGGTTGAGCTTGGGAATTAGCTATTACATGTGTATTTTTTAGTAGTCTGTGTTACATTCAGGAATAGGCCTAGGCTACGTGATCTAACCTCTTGGATCCATAAACATCTCTACAAATAGTGCAATCGACAATAAAAAGTGAAACAACGGTAATTGACAAAAAATGTATCGGCAACACGACATAGCTGAAACGAAATGGTTCATTTAAACGAATGAATCGCTTCGATTAAATGCGTTAAATGCGTCAGGTTCCCAGTCACAGTGAACTCACAGATGAGGACAGACTCCCCCAACTGGACGCAAGTGGTACTGCAGCACACACAAATATACACACACACACACACACACACAGAGAGAGAGAGAGAGAGAGAGAGAGAGAGAGAGAGAGAGAGAGAGAGAGAGAGAGAGAGAGAGAGAGAGAGAGAGAGATCTAAGAAAGTCTGAGAAACTGACCTTGTGATTTAAGTAAAGGCAAGAGCATGCCGGTCTTTGAGATTGAGTTCCTGCAAGTGTAATTATATGTTGTGTATGTGAGAGCAATTATATGTATGTGTGTGAGCTGATAGTGAAGGAATGTGGACAATGGAATGGCAATGATGTAAAGCAGAAGAGCCAGAGAACTCAACTCTGATGGCAATAAAGATAAGAGAGAGAGAGGCTATGTCTCTCAATATTTATAGTCAATATTTAATTATATCTTGTCTTTTAATAAATTGTGTTGTCATTTAATAAAATTGATACTTTTATTTTTTATTGTAATTTATTCTTCTTTGTGAATTTAGTTGATTATTTAAATTATTTGCAATTATTTTATTTTATTATTTTTTTATTTACTATTTTGCTTTTATATTAGTTTGTTCATTTATATTATTTTATAGTTTATTCTACCTATTCTCACTGCTTTAGAAACAGTTTTTATTCAGTTAATAAAGCAGAGAGAAAAAGGGAACCCATGAAAATGAAGCCTAAATTAGAACATATGAACATTACTTGTTACAGCTGTTGTATTTTTGTCTTATAATTTGTCTACCACACACAGACACATATTTACATTTGCTTTTATTCATTTGTCAGACACACACACACACACACACACACACACACACACACACACACACACACACACACACACACACGTGCCAGAGATGAATCTCTTCATCAAAGGCAAAATAAACAAAGGGGTTGAGAGGAGGTGTGTGATGTGTGGGAGAGTAGAGAGCGTGAGAGGCGAATGAGTATGTGTGTGTGAATATGATTGCATGCATGCCCAAGAGAAAAAGGAAGTGCAGCCCTTTGGCAGTGAGAGCAACAGGAAGTGAGCATCTATCATCACTCTGACCCTCTGATCTCGAACTACAGAGAGATTTCATCATTACTCTCTCACACACACAACAGTTGATGGACAATAACTGACCCATAAGGTAAAATGGCGGCTCTGGGCTGCACTATTATGATGGATTTAACACACACACACACACTCTCTTTGTAAGGAGACAGCTTGAGTCATGTACCATTTCCTTTATTAAGTATAAAATGTTCCAGCAACAATGAATCTTGCTGTTCAGTTTCTGTAGTGTGTAGTGTTTCTCTCTCTGCTTGCGCAGAATTATCGTGCACAGTAAATGTTTGTGAGAGTGTGTTTGAGAGATGATCTCTGTCAGTTCCCGCTCAGGTCCTGAGATTTGTGGTAGGTGACGGTTCTGCATGCTTCATGAGTATTGATTGGTATTGTTAGCAGCAATAAAGCAGCCATATGTCTTAATAACAGATACACATGCTGAACCAGAATGCATACACGGAGGAAGAGATAGAGAGAGCTTCACTGGGCACTAAATAAATGTTTAGAGTAAGCCATTCAAATGTGAATCAAAGGATTTAACCTCTGGAAAATTACTGAAAAATGCAATGGCGCCAAAAAAGGTATTTGGTCACGTAAGATTTAAATTATAAAGCTAGACTCTCTTCACCAAATTCAGTTTTCTTCAATGACCTAATCAACTGGTTTTGTGGTAATTTTCAGTAACTATTTTTGTATGAACCTAAACCCCTACACTATAAATAAAAAAAAAAAGTAAGAAAATTGCCTGAACTTTACCATGAAAAAAATATGGTGGCAACATTTTAAGTTTTGTTTAATTAAATTTACAGAAAAGAAAAAACATATATTTAATTAGCTGAAATAATATGAATATAGAAATTACGTAACATTTTTACAGTAAACTCGATCCTTAATGTCATTGCATGAGGCAGGAGAATCCAAACAAATACTTCCTTATTAATTCACAAAGTAACATACAGGAGATTGCAGGAGCAAACTAACAAACAAACAAATAAAGCAAAGACAATATCGGACAATGAAATATAGGAAATGGAGGGCTTAAATACACATGGAGGTTAATCAATTGAACAGAAATATGTGTGTGGAACTAATTAACAACCAGGGAAACTAACTCAGGAAAACAGGCAGGCAAAACAGGAACAGAATACAGTGAAAACGAAACCAAACTGAAGATACACTTAACATTACACTCCTCTCCCGGAAGACGCGCCCCCTCGCCGTAACAAGTCCAACAGAGGAGGAGGGTGGAGGCTCAGGAGGAGGTCGTGGAGCAGGTGGATGGCCGGAATCTGGAGGAGATAACGGCGGGAGAGACCAAGGTGGCGATGACTGTGGGGGGAACCAGGAGCAGGAGTAACCATGAGGGGATCCAGAGAGCAGCTGGGACGATGGCCCATGGCGAAGTCGAGGGAGGGAGCAGTAATGTTGGACATGGCTGACGAAACCAGGGGGATGATGGATGGAGACATAGCCAATGGAAGTGGAGACCCAGGTGAAGACGAAGAGCTGATGGGAGGACACAATGGCTCTGGAGAACGAGGCGGAGCCGCAGTCATGAACGTCTGAGGTGGAGCCAGGGTGGCAGAGGACTGAGGTGGAGCTGGTGTGAGTGATGACCAAGGCGGCGCCGGAAGGAAGGCGGAGCCCACAATGCTGAAGGGGTGGAGGGATGAAGGCCAACTGAAGGCCCGTAAGTCTGTGGCGCAGGCAGAGGGACGTCTGACCAAGGGATGAGGGAGCTCTGGGCGGAGCCAAGGGAGGGAGGAGCCACGGTGGAGCCGACAGGTCGACGAGCCGAGGTGGAGTGATGGGCTCTGCGGGTAGAGGCGGAGCCAGGGAATTTTCTTGCCAAGGCGGAGCTGGTGATCTGAGGCGCATCCATGCAGCATCGAGGAGTAAACAAAGAAGGAGCCGAGGAGCTGAAGGGAACCAGCGGAGGCAGGGCCTGCGGAAGGAAGGCGGAGCCCACAAAGCTGAAGGGGTGGAGGGATGAAGGCCGAAGAAGGAGCCGAGGAGCTGAAGGGAACCAGCGGAGGCAGGGCCTGCGGAAGGAAGGCGGAGCCCACAAAGCTGAAGGGGTGGAGGGATGAAGGCCAACTGAAGGCCCGTAAGTCTGTGGCGCAGGCAGAGGGACGTCTGACCAAGGGATGAGGGAGCTCTGGGCGGAGCCAAGGGAGGGAGGAGCCACGGTGGAGCCGACAGGTCGACGAGCCGAGGTGGAGCGATGGGCTCTGCGGGTAGAGGCGAAGTCAGGGAATTTTCTTGCCAAGGCGGAGCTGGTGATCTGAGGCGCATCCATGCAGCATCGAGGAGTAAACAAAGAAGGAGCCGAGGAGCTGAAAGGAACCAGCGGAGGCAGGGCCTGCGGACTGGCAGCCTTTGGAAGAGGAGGCGGGAGAGGGAGGCTAGGTGGGATCTCTGGAAACGCAGGTAAATATCCTCTTCCAATTCATCATGATAAATAAATACAGAGGCCAAACTCAGCATACCCTCAGCGGCGGGAGTGTGGACAGGGCTTTCCTCCATGCCCTTGTACTCCACAAGCAGCCCCACGGGGATAGATGATTTTGCCGGCTCACACACCTGGTCAGACTCAATGTTGGACCCAGGCTCAGAGGCAATGGTTGGCTCAGTCCTCTGATCTGACTTTTTCATCACGGCAGGCTCGGGCTCTCCGTTTGCGGTGGGCTCTGGTGTTCGCTCCGAGCAGAGTGGGGAAGTTGGCTAGCTGAGTCCGGAGTGGGGCTGGTGACGTCCTCCTTGGGGCAGATGGTGAAAGCCGATCCACAGTTCACCAGCACCCATTCCACATACTCGGCGAAGTCCATTTTTATTCAGTTTAGGTCCAGTATTTTGTCACGCTGTGGCTGTAGTAGATGCCTAATACAGGAGAATCCAAACAAACACTTATTTACATACAGGAGCAGACTAACGGGCAACCACATAAAGCAAAGACGATACCGGACAATGAAACAAAGGAAACAGAGGGCTTAAACACAGGGAGGGTGATCAACTGAACAGAAACATGTGCATGGAACTAATCAACAACTAACTAGGGAACACAGGCAGGCAAAACAGGGGCAGAACACAAAAACAAACAAAAGTGAAAACAAAAGCAAACTGAACATACATTTAGTTCATCGCAATGCCACAGGTGTAGATCTAATCATCACATTAACTATAACATGATCCATAAATGTTTGACAGCCAGAAAGAATCCAAATACCTTTTTTTTTTTTTTTGTGTTCATATTGAACAATTGGTTTTATATTTTGTTATCTAATGCAACTAAATCCATTCTTTTCAAATAATATTTTGTGTCACTGTGTTAATGAAATTTTCTGATGGAGCAGTTTAGTCTTGTGTCTTCTTCATATTATTCATCTGAGTAATGCAGTCTGGGAGGTGTGTAAATCTGTACTATATTTCACTTTAGACAGAAGCACTAATAGCATATAGTGTTGGAGTATGTTGATAACATCTCAGGAACAATTTGATGAGAAATATTTGAGTTCATCTGCGACTTGTAGATCCAATAAATCTGGCCCTGTTTACACCTGGTATTAAGATGCGTTTTGGATCACAAGTAGACAATGCTAAAAACCGGTGTCAAAGGTGTATAAAACTTTTTGATCTTGTCCACCTTCAACCACTCCCTGAGGCGATTGAAAACGGATTGTTTTTGTAGTGTAAACGCTCATGTGGTCGAATGTGTTCAAACAGCCACAAAAGACCGTCTGCTCTCCGCCTACTGACCTCATGAGTAACATTATGGGAAGAGCTCTAGCCAGACGGGGTTTAAACTGTCGGCTGGAGACCCAAGTTTGGTTTGAAGATGAAAAACGTACCAAACACAATGTTCTCTCACCATTCCTGATTTCTAGCACACACTCACAGAGTTTCGCGTGCTCTTATGTCTATCAGGGAATGTGAGATGATGTTCTGATTGGTTTATTTCACGTTACGCCCAAACCACACCTATGAGTAATGAAGCTACTTCAGACCAACCCATTTTAGATTTGCGTCGGGCGCTGTTGCTATTATACCCGTGGGATAAATGACTCTTGCGCCCGACGCAAATCTAAAATGACGAGATCTGCCCATAAAGTTACTTGCGTTTCGCGTTTAATACTTGCGTTTCAGATCGTTAAAATAGGGCCCCAAGTGTAAACAGGAATGTGTCTCCCTCGTCTACTTGTGATCTGATCGACCAAAACGCATCTTAATACCCGGTGTAAACAGGGCCTTTGAGATATTCTTTAGATCTTTTTTGACACGTGAGACAATCAAAAGACGCAAAATTTCCATTTGCTCTCTTTGCTGTCAACTGCGACATCTCATTTGTGATTTGTCTTTCCTATAAGTGACAAATGGTGGGGGTCTGGGGTTGGGGATTTGGACCAGGCACCGTGGCCACCTGCAGAGCTGCCTGAACTGTGTAATGAAAAGAGCACAGCCCTGCTGGGGACGGAGGGACGGGGTAGGATTGATTGTTCTGGAAACTGATGAGGGTTCAGGCACAATTAAATTGTAGGGCAGAGCTGGGAGCTGTGCATGTGTGTGTGTGTTAGGTGCCTGCTTGTTGATTGATGGTAAAATCATAACTACAGTGTATTAACTACAGGGTTCAGCACGAGGTTAAGGTGGCCTGAAAAACAGCCACTCTTGTTAGATTGGGCAAAACAGGGTGAGATACAAAGGACAGGGTAAAATAAACACATTTATTACAGAATCAGCTGTTTCAAGCTTGTCTGTTGAAGAATCCTTTAACCACAAGTTTCTCCACAACATTGTGTAGACAATGTAGCCCTATACTTAAGAGCCTGAGATGTCAATTACAAGGAGCATATACCCCAGTTATGGCTGACCAAATTGACCAATATGAGTGCCAGTGGTTAAAAATAAGGGGGTTTTAGGGAATAGTTACTGTAGTAAGTGTGGTGCAGAAGTTGTGAAAGAGCCCAGCTCCATTAAACTACCACAGGTCTTGTTTCCTAATATAAGGGCAGAGGTTCAATCACAGGTACCCACACCTGGGATTAAACCTGGGCCTTTATACTAGGAAACCAGTCTAGGTCTAGGAACTTCATCTTAAACCTGGTTTGAAAATTATTATAAATTATGCAAAGTTCTGCAGGTTGCAAAGGTTAAGTTTCTCCCTGCAGTTGGGTTTAAGCAGCAGAACAGTACAGTCATGGATCAGGGGACACATTACTGAAAATCACAATTTACAACAATGACATATCCTTGAAAACTGGCCAATTAAGAGAGCTTTCCATCATCCAGAGAAGCCCTTCAGACTGGACTCATGGGGCAAACACACTGATCTGAGCACAGATTTCCCCCTTAGTGGACAGAGTTACAAATGATAGACACATTGCCACAATGCTGATGCAGCACTAAGTGTGAAAAAGCTCTTTACACAACTTTGTAAAACTTGGTTTTCCTGCTAAGAAAAAAAATCTGAGATAAAACACTGCAATAAAACAATAAAACTCACTTATCTGGAGAGAAGATCTCAGAGAAAGAGTGAAGGAAACCGCCTTGCCCAAACTTCTCTCCTTGTTTATCTGTGCATCCCCCTCTCCCTACTCCCTTCCTTTCCCCGATATTAGTCACGGAAAGTTCTTTAAGAATGTCTATATACTAATGCCACATATGATGTATCTTTTGAATCTATTGTTTTTTCCCCTTTCATGTTAAGTATCATTTTAAATGTCTCAGTGCAAAAATGGTTTCACTGCAGTCATTGGTATTATGAGAAAGATTGGAAACTTAAGAGAATTCTGTTCTCCTTTTTGGATGGTGTCTTTTCAAAATATCCAAGAATCCTCTCCTTTCCCCCAAAACCAGGTGTTTGTGTAGTAAATATTTACAACCCTTTTGTTCAGGTCTGGGTATGTGGCAGAGCAGCCATTTGGGAATCTGTATCCAGAAATATTCAGTCCAGTCCAATCCAGTCCTTCACTCAGAAAACTCACACACCACTGTGCGTCTCTGTCAGGTGCATTTCTAAACTCTAAGAGTCTTATTTGAGCAATTGATGTTATGCATTCATTATTTCTGAATTGGCTTCTAATTGTTTACTTGTGTAATTGGCATGCTACATTTTTACCTGACAATTTTTTTTTTTAGATATATATTTGATTTAGTCTGGACACTCCTGAAATCATTATGACCACACTGTAAAAAAAAAAAAAAAAAGAATTGTTGGTTTAACTTAAAAAGGTAAGTTACCTGGTTGCCTTAAAATTTTGAGTTCACTGAATTAAAAATTTGAGTTAATACAACAAAGGAGATTGGTTTAATAAATAGAAACTCAAAACATTGTGTAATCTGAACCACATTAATTATAAGTTGATTTGACAAAAGATAAAATGTTGTAATTAACAAATCATGAAAATATTTTTTACACTGCAGTAGATTATGAGGCTGGTGCTACTGCAGATCTGTGTTCAGGATAGGTCAATCTAAGGCTCATGTATGAACGGAGCAGTAGGCAAGTCATCTGAAGACCTTTTGATTTCTGTCCATCACTGACTTGACAAGCTGTACGGAAGTGGCTCAAAAAACTTTTTGTACGAGTGAGCAGTAGCAACCAACTATACAGGTATTAGCTAACTCTACACCCTCTGACCAAGATCAGACTGGTGAGTTTGTGTCCGTGAGATCCACATAACCCAGGGTGTGTGACTCTGTGCGGCATTGGGTCCCGAATGACCAGATAGCTGAAAGTATGGGAATAATCAAATATCTAAATGAATCAATAACCAATGTTTATGATAAGAAACACAATCTAAATTTAATAATCATTTGAAATTGGAGTCAGATTAAGCATGGAGCTAAAGTAAAATTGAAACTAAATTAGACAGTACATTAGAGTCAAATTTAGCAGGAATATTTCTTAATGGACCATTTTCACAGACAGTGAATGTGAAAAAAATGTATTTTTTTTTTTACAAATTTAAAAAAATTTAATACATATTTATTATGTTATATGTGATATATTTTATGACATTTTTCTCTCTCTAACCAAGGTAATCAATCTCTCAAAAAATGTTCTCCTCTTTTGGAAGTCGTGGAAACTCTGATTTGTTCTTTTGCTATTGGAGTAAATGGGAATTCAACAATTTGCTGTCATTTCTCATTCATCGCTAGAAGTTTATTCAACTATGACGACTTCTTTCGCTTCTGAGATCCACGGAAATATAAAACGGGTCCATTCCTATTGCTATGTAGAGCATTTTTCATTTACGTTTTTTCACGTAGTGTTCATTTTTTAAAGGGAACGGCTTAAAAAAAACATGCTGTACACAAAACAGTCATAAATGCTTGACCATTTCAATACGAGTACTTAAAGGACCCAAAAATGTAAGTGTTACAAACCTGTAGGACTTTCCTCTTTTGCACATAAAAGAAGATATTTTGAAGAATGTTGGAAACCAAACAGTTTTGGTAAACATTGACTTCTATTGTATGAACAAAAAACACATACAAAAGAAGAAACATCCAGGCCTGGAAGAACATGAGGGTGAGTAAATGGTGAAAGAATTTTAGGTAACAAGCTCCAATTCTCACTATTAACTATTGCTTATTAGCATGCATATTACTATGATATTGGCTGTTTATTAGTACTTAAAGCACATATTAATGTCTTATTCAGCATGACCATATTCTACATCCCTTAATCCACCCAATACCTAAACTTAACAACTACCTTACTAACTATTAATAAGCAGTAATTAGGAGTTTATTGAGGCAAAAGTCATAGTTAATAGTGAGAATTGGACCTTAGACTATAAAGTGTGACTGAATTTTCATTTTTGGTAACTATGCCTTTAATGTCCATTACTGTGGCAGTAGTCTTCTGTTATTTGAGGAACAGCATAAATCTGGTCCACTTCGCAGTTTGTTTTGGCATTTTTATTTCACATCACTGAAAAACATGAAACAACATTTACAGTTCTACTCATGGACATCCTGTTTACTTACTACACATTTTCTCATCCCAACGGCTTGTAAAAACAACATTCAGACAGAAGTCTGATAATTCTAGAAAAAGTTTGTGCATTGAGTTTCAGACTTCGAATGTGACATCTGAAGTTGAGACTACAGCGGTGGACGGTAACAAACCTCAGTAACTCATTAATCACTTCAATCACTTCAACCAGATTCTCTTCAAACAATTCTCCACAACGACAGTAGTTGACTTGAAAGAGATAACGGACATAGAGGAAGACAGCAGCACTGAAAACACATTTTGGAAAGCAGCATTTGCTAGAAGTGTTTGTGCTGGTGTACTTGAGTGTGTTTCAGGCCTGGGCGCAGACGTCTGGAGAGGGTTTGTGAATGTGCGAGGTTCCCTCTATCCTTCCCTTCATCACCTGTGATCCTTCAACACTGGAGATACAGCTCCTGCCCTTCTGCCCTTTCCTATCCAGAGCTCGCAGAGATAAGCAGCAGTGAAGATCTCTCTCACGTCAGGGATCAAACACTCACGCTTTATGAGATGGGGTCACCATACTCCTACACACACACACACACGCTGAAGCACGTTTCTTAGAGACACTGGACTGACTAACATGTCTTATACATATGTCATTACTATTATTTCCTTAAAGTCAGCATGAAACGGAAGTTGCAATAGTCTTTTCTTCTCGTTTGTGACGTATATCAGAGTGATAGGCTTTACAAACAAGAACAAATGTGGGGCGGGGCTTAATTTTGGATGGGGGTGGTTTGCTATTGGTGGATCTCATGTGATTGACAGGTCATTGCCCCGCCCTCATCATCAGAGAAGAGATGAGCTGATAGAGGGAGGGGGAGATATTCTGATTCAAGATTACCAGGAACATGAATTTAAAACAATAACGATGTGTACAGATCCATCATTTATAATAGATACATCAATATTCCATAAAGTCACCATTAAATCAAAGTTGACGATTCTTGTGTCATGTCATGTCTTTTCATAGGCCTCCAATGTTAAAGTATTATCTAAATATCAAAACTAGTGTGTCTTTGTGACTTGTGTTAAAAAGAGCCATTGGACAGAGCAACACTTCTGGAGAGACTATTTTGACTATTTATGATTTATTATTTCTCACTTTGACCAAGTATGCTGTATTTATAGCTATAGTGATGCTAAATTGCATTGTCTTCCATATTCCACATATACTCCCATGCTTTTTATTTCATATTGTATTTCATATTGTATTGTAATCTTAATAAAACATATCCCTTTTGGAAGTGATTTACTGTGAGAAAAACATTTCAGATTTATGGGTCTTACTGAATCTTACGATCTTAAATACTAATAAAAAAATGATGTTTTTAAAGTGTGTTATTAAACAGTAATATGTTATAAAGTGTGCTATTAAATGCTATTGCAGTTTTAGGAAATAATATACTATTTATTGACACTATTCTGCACAAAAGTTTAATAACACATCGACTCTTCATTCTTTGTAGTTGACGCTCTGAGTGTCAGTTACAAGTGTGTGTGTGTGTGTGTGTGTGTGTGTGTGTGTGTGTGTGTGTGTGTGTGTTATCCAGCATTCTGTAGTAACTATCTATGCTTTGATGCCATTTGTCTGATTTTGACTCTGAATTTGTCTTCTCCTTTTGTACTCCGCTAAAATCTGCGCACTGTTTGAGGCCAGCATGACTCCTGAACTTTGACCTGTCAGATGACCTCTGCTCTGCTGAGCAAGTTCATGGCAGGGTCAGAAAGTCCTCTCTTCCTAAAACAAGCTCTCTCTCTCTCTCTCTCTCTCTCTCTCTCTCTCTCTCTCTCTCTCTCTCTGTCTCTCTCTCTCTCTCTCTCTCTCTCTCTCTCTCTCTCTCTCTCTCTCTCTCACACACACACACACACACAAACACATTCTTGTCTCATCATTTGCTTTCCAGCACAGAATTATTAGTATTCAACTGCATGCTAAATATGGATAAATGAAAGTGCTATTTTGCTAGTTTTAACAAATTATAGAGTAAATCCCTGAGTGAAATACTGATGACAAAGTTTGCAGAGTGAGAGTAAAACAAACTCACACAAATGTCCATGAACATCACTGAAAGAAATTTAAAGGCGAGCCACTGTTCATAATATAACAGCGGCTACTGTAAGTGCACTGCAATAATAATGGCTGGATTCGTTTAACCCTTCGATTAGCATGCTTGTAATACGATTTATTTATTTGTTTGTTTGCTGCCACATGTGTGCATTGTGAAACAACATGGTACTATTTAATGGTGTGCTGTTTTACATCAGACAACCATAAACCCTGATAATCATAACCTAAAGTATTCATGAGCTTTGTACAGATGCAGCGACACTCACTCTCGGTTTGCGAATCTCAGGGAAAAGATGATTACTCAAACAGGATTACTCGAACAGTGACAGCAAACAAAGTGAAGAGAGCGATTTACATGACAGCCCGATGGACACGCGCTTCTGAAAACACACTCGTCCAATCAGTCACCTTGTAAACATGCAAAAACAATAACATAATTATGAGTTATAAAGTCAGAATTGTGTGACAAAGTCGCAGTTGTGTCATAAAGACAATTCTGACTTTTTCTCACAATTCTGACTTTATAACTCATAATAATGACTTTATATTTCACAATTTTGACTTTTTTCTCACATTTCTGACTTTTTTCCCACAATTCTGACTTTTTTTCTCCAAATTAGGAGTTTATATTTCACAATTAAGATTTTTTCTCACAATTTTGACTTTTTTTCTCCGAATTAGGAGTTTATATTTCACAATTCTGACTTTTTCTCACAATTCTGACTTTTTCTTACAATTTTGACTTTTTTCTCACAATTCTGACTTTTTTTCTCCAAATTATGAGTTTATATTTCACAATTAAGATTTTTTCTCACAATTTTGACTTTTTTTCTCACAATTTTGACTTTTTTTCTCCGAATTAGGAGTTTATATTTCACAATTCTGACTTTTTCTTACAATTTTGACTTTTTTCTCACAATTCTGACTTTTTTTCTCCAAATTAGGAGTTTATATTTCACAATTAAGATTTTTTCTCACAATTTTGACTTTTTTTCTCACAATTCTGACTTTTTTTCTCCAAATTAGGAGTTTATATTTCACAATTCAGATTTTTTCTCACAATTTTGACTTTTTTCTCACAATTCTGTCTTTTTTTCTCCAAATTATGAGTTTATATTTCACAATTCTGACTTTTTCTCACAATTTTGACTTTTTTCTCAGAATTCTGACTTTTTTCTCACAATTATGAGTTTATATTTAACAATTCAGATTTTTTCTCAAAATTTTGACTTTTTTCTCACAATTATGTGTTTATTTTTCACAATTCTGACTTTTTCTCACAAAAGTCTTTTTTTTTTTATCAGAATTATGAGAATATGATAGTTTCTGATGTCTAATAGGTGAAAGGCACAGTGTACAGTACAGTATCACATTACATCTTCAGTGTGTTTTAGTGTGAGTGTTAATGGACATGTTGCACGCGACAGCTACCTGCCTTCGAGCTAATGATCTCCTCACACACACTCAGAGACGTCTCCTGTGCATGTGTCCTCCACAGTACAGTGGGAAGAGACACTGACTGCTAGCAGGGCACATTCTGCTCTTCAGACGACTCAATCATCCGGGACACCAGGAGCTGATGACAGACATTACCTCCGTACAGTCACTGTTCAGCTCAAATGGACAGTTGTTTCAAATAAAATGGTTTCACCTCGATCGTGTGCACTTAGAGGTGTAATTTGAGACTCTGCAGGAGTGAGGGAAAGAAAAGTCGTTTAAAGGTACATTAGTGCTTCGCCAAAATGGGTTGCAGGTTATCAGAGGGGAAAAACAATGCTTAATGTAGATAATAAAATGCAACTAACAGCGTAGTTATAGTATTAGGATGGCAAAAATAAATATTTAATAATTATGCATATAGTTCGGCCTGCTGTTCATTGTTATTTTAATATTTGATATTTTGAGGACATATAACGATTTTGTGATACTGTGTTGTGTCGCCAGTTAACGTCCACTTTAATATCTGTGTCTTGAAGCAAAACCAGTTGAGAAACACTGCATTAGTGGACCTGCGGCGGATGTGTCATATTACAGAAGACGCTGTGTGTAAGTGCATGTGACCCTCACCTGAACCCAAAGATGAAAAATCCCCTCAGCTGAGGAGTGTGTGTGTGTGTGTATGAGCTGAAAGATTGATGTGAACAGTGAGACTCCTGAGTAATGATGTCAACAGCAATCTCAGCAGCGTACATTATAACCATCACAACAAAACACACACACACACACACACACACACACACACACACACACACACACACACACACACACACACACACACACACACACACACACACACTTTCCATAGGCATAATGGTTTTTATATTGTACAATATTTTCTCCCCTAAACCTACACATCACAGAAAACTTTCTGAAAAAACATCACTTATATAATCTTATATATAAGAAAAAAAAGAAAAAGAAAAAGTTCTGTGACAAATGAAAGCTCAGTAGTAAATCATGTGACGGTAATAATTAAGCAGCTGTTTTGTGGTTGAGGCAGGACAGTACATGCCTGTGTGTTTCATCTGCCAGATCCAGAGAGAACGAAGCATGTGCATTATGTGTCGGTGTACACGCAATTAGGTTTGTGTTTTTTATGACAAAATGTACACAAATACAACATCGACAATCAATAGACTGTTATGTGTGTTCAGTGTTAAAACAGTATTGATCTGATTGACAAAATACTGTCCACTTTTCACACACACACACACACACACACACACACACACACACACACACACACACACACACACACACACACACACACACTTTATTCAGGCTCTCAGCTGATGTTTATGAGGGATGTGTGATGTTTTATTTATAATCCTCAAATCCTGAAATTTCCCCTCACATGTGACATCTCATACACACAACATGCATATTCTACAGTCTAATGATGGATATTTGAGCAAATATATAACAAAATAAAGATACAAAATAAATGTTACATGTACAGACAATTGTGAACAACGAGGAGAAACTCTGTGTATCTGTGTTTAATGCTTTAGAGTTTTCAAAAGACACCTATATATATTATTATTATTATTATTTTATTAATGACTTTATGAAAAAGTAATCTCTGTCACTTTGTCACAAAAAAAAAAAAAAAAAAAAAGGTGAGGAGATTTTTGGAGTTACTTTGCCCCCTAGTGGTGAGAGTGAAGTGTGTGTGAGTGGGTCAAGATTTGCCCACATCATGGAACAACAAGAATAGCAAAATCTGAAGACGCCACGGTCCCCATGGGGAAACATCTTAATGAACACACTGAATAATGTCTTAATGATGAATTAAAAATGCTAAACAGTTGTGTGAGGAAAAAAAAAAATTATATTAGCTCAGAGTTAAAACAATACAAGTCAGTGGAAGTGTGTGTGTGTGTGTGTGTGTGTGTGTGTGTGTGTTTGTGTCCACATTTTATCCTCAAAAAAGTCCACTTCATCATTAGATATTAGCGCCACAGATTTCACACTATTCGATGACTGAACTCTTGGTGAATCTCAATGACTATCACAGTAGGAGAATCCATTGCTGGACCTTTCGGCACTTAGTAAAATTTAACAAGCAGATTTTAATGTTTATAGGGCCACGGAACGGCAGGCAGGGTGTGTTTTTAGACCCATGAGCTCCATAACTCCTGACCTGAGAGAAGAGTGAGTGCTGGCTGAGAATACACTCACACACACACACACACACACACACACGCACACATACACGTACACACACTCACACTAACCGACCCCTAAACCTACCCATCACACACACACACACACACACGCACGCACGCACGCACACACACACACACACGCACACACATACACACACCTAAACCTACCCATCACACACACACACACACACACACACACACACACACACACACACACACACACACACACACACACACACACACACACACACACACTAAACCTACTCATCACAGAAAACTTTCTGCATTTTTACATTTTCAAAAAAACTAATTCTGTATGATTTATAATCTTGTTTCCTCAATTTAGGTCCACAGTGACACGAGTCTCCATGAGTCAGTGTTTACTCAGGTTTAAGTCCCCACCGGGATAGAAAACATGTACACATACACATACACATACACACACACACACACACACACACACACACACACACACACACACACACACACACACACACACACACACACACACACACACTGATCAGCTCATCCCCAAACCAATGAGATCATGATTTCTGTTGTTCTGTGACAACTTTCAAAGTAAGTGAATAGTGACTGAGGCTGTCAGTCTTCTGCTTTTGTATTTCACAGGAGAAAGTATGTCATATGGGTTTGGAACGACGTGAGGGAGAGTAAATGATGACAGATTTAGGGCGAACTGTTACCTTAAGGACACAAACTGCAAAAAGGTAATGGTTTTAAGTCTTTGGTTTTGCTTAAACACACATTCAGGGGTAAATCGTTTTTAAAGGAGGCAAACAGTGATTTGCTGGCACGTTATTTCTGAGCGTCTCCACCTGCACACTGGGATTCAACACCTGCTCGACATGCTGAACACATTTTAAGGACACTTACAGTAGCTCTCCCTCTTTCTAATGGCAAATTCACACTGAAAACAGAAGCACATCTGAAGTGGCACAATCCAAAATGAAGACTGCATTAGCCAGCCAATCAGAGGGCAGTTTGACCCTGAGAGAACACTTTACTTTAGCATGCTACCAAACCGCACTATATTAGCATGCTATATTACCATCCTACCAGACTTTTTGCTGTCTACATAAGCATACACACTTCATTATTTCTGTAGTATACAGTATCAGATGACCTATAGACTCGCCAACAAGTGCAGTATATATCAATATTCAGTATTTTCAACGTGGAAGTAAGCTATTTCTTGTGAATGTTCAAGTCATCCAATTGAATTCTTAAGCCATTATAGGTAAATAACTAGAAGAACAGTTTGGTAAATGGTAACACTATTTGCGCCACAAACTAGTGGGTTTTTGATTACGATAATAAATTAAAATAATATGATAGCAAACCAGTTGGTAAGGCTGTTTTAAAAACAGCTTTTTTGCCTTGCATATTCAGGTTGAAATTGGCTACTGCCTCTCTTACGCTAAAAATAAGGTGCATGCACAATCCTGCACCGAATACTATTGTATCCAACAATGCAATGCATTCAAATTGAATTGACCAGAAGAGATATCAGCCGTGATGTTTGTACTCATTATCTGAATGTCCTGCTGTAGGTGTTTACACAGAATTGGATTCAAAATAACCATATTTATATCTAATACTCCATTTCACTGTAAACAGTTCCATTCTTAACATAGACACATTTTCTGGGTTATTAAATGGATATTATCAAACACCAGCATCTAACACATTATATATCTGACCGCTGGTGGCCATGTAGCGAAGGAAGGCGTGAAACATATACTGTATGTGAGTGAGTGTGTGTTGATTGATCTGACCTCTCTCGCCAGCTTTAGAATTTGCTCTGGCAGAGAAATTGGACACAACCCACTTCACTCTCTCTGCCTGTGAATTCAGGAACTGGATCAGGCAACAAATACACACAGATGGACAGATAGAGGCGCAGAACTGAACTTCCAAACACGTGAAACCGCAGACAGGTCGTGACTGGACCACACACACACACACACACACAGCACATGATGAACTGCAACAGGATGGACGGTCATAGACTGCTCACATGATTCAAACACTAATGGATGACAGGCATGTTCAATTAACGATGTGAATAAGGTAATTATTATTGGGTATAGGTGTTAATTTCATCATGCACACAGATCTCCTTATGAGGGAACTCAGAGACATCAAGAGCAAACGAAAAAAAAGCACAATTTCTTCTGTGTCACTGTATTTCCTGAGGCATCCGACCAACAGCTGTTTCCTCCAGAACTTCACCTCCGTCTCTTTCTCTTTTTCTCTCTGCCTCTCTTTCTCCACCTGTAAAAGTGTGTGCCCCCTTCATCATCGTGTCTGGCTTCCTGTTCTCAGTTTTCTCATGCTGTCACACTGTGCTGCTGACTGCTATCTATCTCTGGAAAACCACTGAAATGACTGTTGAAATGTCTCCAGACCACAACAACCTTTTTTTTTTTTTACTTTATATTATACTGTGAACACAAGCCAGTTACTGTAACAGAGCCCAGAGGAAAATGTTATTGCTCACAGGCAGCTCAGAAAATTTAATGGAGTCTTAAATATGTTACATTCAAGTAAACAAACTGTGGTAGTACCATAAGGGGTGATATTTACTGTTGTTCTGTAACTGTAATTTCCAAAGGAATCCATGCATTTCATGCCTTTCCCATGCAGATTTCATACCAGTTCAAGTTGGTCGCAAGATTTTGCTGCTGAACCAACAGAAAGTTACTTGGTTTGAAAGTGAATTCTGTGCTTTATTCAATGCTAGACTATTGACAATGGAACTTTATTGCTTGCGAAATTTCACCAAAATGTGGCCATGCCTTAAAACAGTGAACACCGTAAAACATTAAAAATATTGAATTATTTGACTTTAAAATCAAAGATATATGGAGCGTTTTTTGTGCAATTTAAAACAAAGAAAACTTACAACGTAAAATATTAACCATTCTTGCCCGTGATCATGTGAGTTCAGTTGACTAAGTAGGAACAGAAACAAACAAGATAATTGTTGATGTAACTCTAAAATGAATGTGGATAACAGCTCAGATTCATTTATCTTGGAAAAATTTGATGAGGAATGTTTTAGCTCACGAGATCTCTGATCTCTGCAGACTTGGGTAGCAAATCTGAGCACAGTTAAAGGGTTAGTTCACTGAAAAATGAAATTCTGAAATTCATTTACTCACCCTCATGTTGTTCCAAACCTGTAAGACATTGTTCAGAACACAAAATGAAGATATTTTTAATACAATCTGAGCGATTTCTGTCCCTTTATTGACAGATACACAACAACCACTTTGACGCTTCAACACGTTCATAAAGAGATTGTAAAACTAATCCATTTAAATCAATGTGTGATGGGTGTGATCGATCGGTTTAGTCCAAACAGATTTAATTTAGGCTTTTATTCACATATAAACATTGATTAGCATACATAAACAGAGGGTCAATCAAACATGCTTGATGCGCGAGAACAAACCTCTTGCTGAAGCTCAAACGTGCTGTGTAACACGAGAATGAACCTCATTGGTTCTTGCAGAAGCTCAAACGTGATGCGTAACACGAGAATGAACCTCATTGGTTCTTGCAGAAGCTCAGACGTGATGCGTAACACGAGAATGATCCTCATTGGTTCTTGCAGAAGCTCAAACGTGATGCGTAACACGAGAATGAACCTCATTGGTTCTTGCAGAAGCTCAGACGTGATGCGTAACACGAGAATGATCCTCATTGGTTCTTGCTGAAGCTCAGACGTGATGCGTAACACGAGAATGATCCTCATTGGTTCTTGCAGAAGCTCAAACGTGATGCGTAACACGAGAATGATCCTCATTGGTTCTTGCAGAAGCTCAAACGTGATGCGTAACACGAGAATGAACCTCATTGGTTCTTGCAGAAGCTCAAACGTGATGCGTAACATGAGAATGAACCTCATTGGTTCTTGTTGAAGCTCAAACGTGCCGCGTAACACGAGAATGAACCTCATTGGTTCTTGCTGAAGCTCAAACGTGATGCGTAACACGAGAATGAACCTCATTGGTTCTTGCAGAAGCTCAAACGTTCTGCGTAACACGAGAATGAACCTCATTGGTTCTTGCAGAAGCTCAAACGTGATGCGTAACATGAGAATGAACCTCATTGGTTCTTGCTGAAGCTCAAACGTGATGCGTAACACGAGAATGAACCTCATTGGTTCTTGCAGAAGCTCAAACGTTCTGCGTAACACGAGAATGAACCTCATTGGTTCTTGCAGAAGCTCAAACGTGATGCGTAACACGAGAATGAACCTCATTGGTTCTTGCTGAAGCTCAAACGTGATGCGTAACACGAGAATGAACCTCATTGGTTCTTGCAGAAGCTCAAACGTTCTGCGTAACATGAGAATGAACCTCATTGGTTCTTGCTGAAGCTCAAACATGATGCGTAACACGAGAATGAACCTCATTGGTTCTTGCTGAAGCTCAAACGTTCTGCGTAACACGAGAATGAACCTCATTGGTTCTTGCAGAAGCTCAAACGTGATGCGTAACATGAGAATGAACCTCATTGGTTCTTGCTGAAGCTCAAACATGATGCGTAACACGAGAATGAACCTCATTGGTTCTTGCTGAAGCTCAAACGTGATGCGTAACACGAGAATGATCCTCATTGGTTCTTGCTGAAGCTCAAACGTGATGCGTAACACGAGAATGATCCTCATTGGTTCTTGCAGAAGCTCAAACACGATGCGTAACACGAGAATGAATCTCATTGGTTCTTGCAGAAGCTCAAACGTGATGCGTAACATGAGAATGAACCTCATTGGTTCTTGCTGAAGCTCAAACGTGATGCGTAACACGAGAATGAACCTCACTGGTTCTTGCTAAAGCTCAAACATGATGCGTAACACGAGAATGAACCTCATTGGTTCTTGCTGAAGCTCAAACGTGATGCGTAACACGAGAATGATCCTCATTGGTTCTTGCAGAAGCTCAGACGTGATGCGTAACACGAGAATGATCCTCATTGGTTCTTGCTGAAGCTCAAACATGATGCGTAACACGAGAATGAACCTCATTGGTTCTTGCTGAAGCTCAAACGTGATGCGTAACACGAGAATGATCCTCATTGGTTCTTGCAGAAGCTCAGACGTGATGCGTAACACGAGAATTAACCTCATTGGTTCTTGCAGGTCAAGCGAACATGCCTGAGCTTCCGTTTAACACAACTGATTTGTGCATTGTCACAGAAAATTTGGACTAAACTGCTCAATTCATTTGGATTAGTTTTACAATCTCTTTATGAACTTTTTAAAGCATCAAAGTGGTAGTTACGATAGACAGAAAGCTCTCAGATTTTATAAAAAATATATCTTCATTTGTGTTTCGAAGATGAATGAAAGTTTTATGGGTTTGGAACGACATGTGGGTGAGTAAATGATGACAGAATTTTTTTTTTTTTGGTGAACTGTCCATTTAAGAAATTTTATTGAGATCCGTTATAGTTATAGTTCCGATATAGTAAAATCTAAAAATCATTTTCTCCAAATTAGTTCACACCACAACTATAACGATCACAGCACAGAGAAATGATATTGTTGGAATCACTTTCAGAATTTTTTTTTTTTTCCGGCTGATGAAAACATTGACAGCCAATCAGAATATATCCTCCTTTAAAGAGCTCAAGCTTTTAAAGCGGCACAAGACAAAACTGCAGAACACACTTTGAGACTGTCTTTGGTTCACTGCAGTTTTAAGGGGAAAATACTCAGCAATGGTGTTGACATATGATTTGCTCACTGTTTGTCTTAAAGCATATTAAAAACATTAAAAGCTTGATTTTCACCACTGGGGGAGTTTAAGACAGATTCGCTGGAGTCTGACTGCGTGCGGCCCAGCCTGAGACATCAGCACCCTTATTCAACAGCCTGACAAATATATACAGAGATCTGACAGTGATCTGACACCCCATTGGTCCTGCTGTCTGCACAAGAAGGAAGTAGTAAACTGAAGAAGGTCCCAGAGCAGGAAGTGCCTGTCCAGAGAGGCCAAATCTCACAGTGAAAACTCCCAAGCCGCAAACTACAGCCAAATGAAACAATCCGAGTCCGCACTGGGGTTTCCTAATGACCTCACTTCACTAAATCATACTCTCAAATAGACAAGAAGCAGCTCAGATCACTTCATCCTGCCCTGCAACTGTATGTCAGGAGGAGAGCCAGTCAAAAATGGATGGGGACATACAATTATCAGATTTTCTGAAGCTCAGATGAAAGTTGTAATTGTTTTATGTAATTCTTTGATTTGCAGATTGATTTTAGCATTCTTATTCTACAAGTCTTCCATTCAAGCAATACATTGTATATCAGTGTATGTGTTCCCAGCTGGGAATCAAACCCATGACCTTGGAGTTGCCAGCACCAGGCTCTAGCAGCTGAGCTACAAGAAAACAAAGAGATATACAGCAAATATACAATAAGCCCTCACAAACTGATACACACACACACAACCCCCCCAGACGCGCACACAAACGGACACTGAGAAACACACAAGCTCACACAAGTAGTGTGGAACTGGCTGCCTGTGGCTCTGTTTATGTCGGGCTGTAAAACCAGGGCTGTAAAAGACCAGCAGAGAATGAGGCAGAAACCCGTCTAGACGGGACAATGCTTTCTGCAGAGGTGTAGTTCACCAGCATTCAGAGCAACCCTAAACCCCCACATTATACACACACATCACCCCGCCATGCGTGTCCGGGCTAGAGGATGCCTTCATTCGGATGCATGTCTTCACGGTGCGCTAAAGGTTAGGCTAATAATCATTGCAGATTACACACTGGTGAATTAGACCCACCACAGGGACAGAGCTCCTTCATTAATAACACAACCTGCGAGTTCCTGTGCCGTAAACATTACCTGCTGTCACCAGCCAACAGACCTCCATTATATCACACTGATCAGATACTCTACGGGGTGGATTTATTTTCAAAGCAAACATGTTGAGTAGTCAAACAGCCATCCGTCTTTCTGGCATCGCAGGGCCAGGCTCGCCGTAATAAATGCAAGCGTTGCAGTCGAGTGTATTCACATAAAACAGGATAAATTCTCTCTTTTTTGGCATCTGTACTTATGACATTGTTATGGATTTCCTCATGCGGTCCCAGAGCTGAGGCCCTGGCCAGCCGTTTGATTGTTCGGGACGGAGGGGTGTGAAATACGGAGCAGGAGAGGAAGGAAGAGGTGCAGGCAGGCGAGAGAGAGAGAGAGAGAGAGAGAGAGAGAGAGAGAGAGAGAGAGAGAGAGAGAGGGAGGGAGAGGGAGGGAGAGGGAGGGAGAGGGAGGGAGGGATGGAGGGATGAAAGAAGGGTGGAGGGCTCGTTCTATTCTAGCTGATGGGTTTCACTGCCCCCCGCATTGTTCTGTCTCATTCCTGCCCCATCCCTTCGGAGAGCCCTACAGCAGTACACATCCTGTCATTTTACTGCAGCTATAGCGCACACACACACACACACAAACACACACACACACACACACACACACGCATTACGAGAAGGCAAGCCATTATCTTTGTTTGGCCATGAGGAGTCTTGCGTTGCAAGAAATCATAGAGTCCTTGTTGTTGTAGTTAAAGTAGCGAGGAAACATAAAGCTGTAGGAAATTCCCAAGCTCAAATATATAAGGGCAGAATGTGTGAGCACTGCAGGTTTAAAGGAACACACACACACACACACACACACACACACACACACACCTCCCCCACCATCATCTTCATCATCATCACTAAAACTCTTCACACAGCACCATCTAGTGGTCACCGATGGTCATTTACTCTGCAGTTACTAATGTGTGTCGGGTAAAGCTCTGTTAAAATAAATAAATAACCATGGTATTACTTATAAACATGGTAATAAAAAAAAACACCTTGTTAATAACACCATTTAAACCATTTAAATACCATTTTTTGTACTGTTGCATTAGCATGTACCATGGTATTTTAAAATATAGCATGGTACTGAATTTATGTAGTATTCTAAAGTACTTCCATATTTAAATAGGCTATGGTAATAATCAAACATTTCCACGGAAAATATTTCCATGAAAAAATACAATTGAAAAATCATAATACTGCCATGGTATTCTCTGAAGGCCCTTATAACACCATTTAAATACCATGCTGTATGGCCAAAATCCAATCCAAAAGTTAGTGTAAGTCACTTTGGTCAATATGTTTTATTAAAGCCTTGTCATAAAATCTCAAAATATAAATGTTTATCTTTACAGAACATTATGAAAATCACTGGTATATGTTGTTGCTTAATTTTACAACAACCACAAAATGTATGGTATTATTATAAAAAAAAAAATATATAATGTAAAACATCTGAGAATACCATTTAAAGACCATGTAATCTGACTCTAAGTACTGCAGTACAGTACCATAGTAATTGTATGTACAGTAGGATAGCATCATACTGAAGACCACATTCCTACCACGATACATGCCCAAAAACATGGCAGTACCACTTTGGTATGTTTTTGTAAGATTATTACTTTTTTAATATGGTAGCCATAAGATGTTACCATGAAAATGAAAATATACAATGAAAACAAACTATGGTAATGCCTGGTAGTCTTTGAAGGACCTTATAACACCATTTAAATGGTGTATGAATATGGTAATCAAACATCACCATATTTAACATCCATCAATCAAGTTAGCGCTTTTACACTTTGGTAAATATGTTTTACCAAAGCCTTAGCATACAATCTCTTCGTTACAGTATCTACTAATGAAACTCGCTGGTTTCTATTGCTGCTGAATGATCTCATGTAACTTTCCTACAGTAAACGCTGCTCTTCCCATAGATTTGGATTTCTTTCAACTAATGATTTTGACAGACGGATACACTAGCGTTTATGGGTTCATGGAGAATTAACACATTTATATTGGTTCCTATGAGATTTAGCTCAGCTGACACACAAGTGTGTTTCAGTGCATGTGTAATTAGCAGAACTGTGCCCTCTGGTGGAAGGGGAATAAATCATGTTATGTTGTCTGACTCTGCGATGAAAAGGCTTAAGATGTCATTATGAACTGAATCATTGCTTATTAAATTCCTATACTATACCTGTATAGTGGCACATAGGCCTACAATCATATATTCATGCAATGTGGAAGTGCTAAAGGATATATCCAAATGAAATTCCTCCTAAATTAAATGTCCAAAAAAACACATACGGAAGAGTTACGGTATATTTCAAAGCGTCTGTGCTGACCACATCTCAGTAGCTGTTGGACTAATTCAGACACACTGAGGGAAAATAATCTCATAAATCATGACTCGCGGTGGGTTGCTGGCCTCCACAGCTTTCAGACGGGGAATGAGATGCGTTATACGTGTGTGTGAAACCATTAAAGGTGTTCCTCACCTGAGCAAACCCCAGTCTGGCCAGAGACCGCGGAGGAGGTCACGCGCTCACACACAGTGTGTAAACAGCGCGCGTGATAAATGTGTGTACAGACATCGTTCATTTCACTACATTAATTCAGAGAGAACTTCACCAGCTGCTGTAGAACACAGTCTGAAACTTAAACAGCGTTTGCAAACTCGCTGAGTGGGAAAGCTGAAGACGCTTTGAGTAGCCTATCAGGTAGGCCTAAGTTATTTTGAAAACGGACAGAATAAAAGTACATTGGTTCTCCATTGCGTTATTAAAAAAGCTACCGTGGTAACACAAGTTTTTTTGAAAATGTAAAAATGCAGGAAGTTGTGTATGATGGGTATAGGTTTAGGGGTCGGGTTAGTGTAAGGGGACAGAATACAGTTTGTACAGTATAAAAATCATTATGTCTATGAAAAGTCCCCATAAATCATGAAAACACAATGTGTGTGTGTAGTAGGTCAGTAATTGTGTGCAGCGCATGTTTGTTTCATGTGAATAATATTTATTATGTGCTTAGGTTTGAACAATATATATTCTCTCTCATTATAGTTAGCAAATCACACTCAGTGGGAACAAATTTGCCCCCTAAAATAGGACAAAAAATAGTTTTTGAAGAAAACAATTAAAACAAATGATTATGTATATTCTTAAAACACTCCATTAGTGTCTAGTTATCATAATTAGCTTTATAGAAAGCTATAGAAGTCTTGTATTTAGTTACGTGTGTGTGTTTGTGTGTGTGTGTGTGTGTGTGTGTTTGTGTGTGTGTGTGTGTGTGTAGGCAGGGCAAAACCCTGTGCTTGAGCCTAATAATGCAGCATTTGAATGTACTAAAAGACAAAATTTATTGTAGGCAAGGAAAAGGTGAGAGAAGGAGTTTATTACATGCATTTGCTTCTCATTAGTAAAGCAATTTTTGTTTTTCATCACATACGGGCAGAAAAGCCTCCATCATGAGGCCAACACATTAGTCCTCCACCCCCCACCTGCAGCTGCATTCAACACATAGAAACAGACAGAGGGAGTGTGTGTTGTGTGTGAGAGCACATGACTGTGTGTGCCTGATGATAAGTGTGTATGGAAGGTTTCACAGAAGGGGGTAAAGGAGAACTTCCTGTGAGAGGAATGATGTGTGTGTGGACCTCTGTGAATGTAGGTTTTGTTCAGTGCTGTAAGGCTAATGAGGGCCAGCTAAATGCAACAAAACTGCAGTTATATTCAACAAAGGTGTCTAAAAGGCTTCCAAATAAAGCCTAATCTGTCGGCAGTATTGTTGATAACAACGGGAGCATTCAAGTTTTATCCATGTTAGCCATGTTGCTTGCTTGAAAGTTATGGTGTGAGAGGAAGCAACACAACAAGATGGCAGATGTCAAATCACGTACTTCCACAGGTTTCTGCCAGCCAAGCAAGTGCCTTGGAGGTGAACGTGAATGCTGACAGAAAGCTTTCTCAATGTAGTGTAGGCCTAATTGGTGTGGCGATGTTCGCAAGAGCATACTAAGCATTAATTATACCAACTTACTAATCTGCATACTATCTGACTTTTGATTTTTTTTTTCACCATTTTCAGTCGATTTTTAACATTACAAACAATTAGATTTTGATACTGTTACACAACAGTTTTGTTAATTATTATGTATTATTATGTACAAAAGAGTGCACCGTATTCAGTAGTAGCACATCCCTTACTGTACTTGAGGTATTTGTATTAACCCTATAAAAGAGCTCACACTGACGGAGGAAAAAACACCTCAATATTGTTCAGAGCCCCAAACTGAGCAAAATATGCACTTTGGTGCATTTGTTGTTATTTATATGGCCAAAAATTAAGTTGAAATTTTGCTAGCTTGTAATGTAAATCAATGAGATTTTTAACACTATAGGCAAAGCCACTTGAAGGCAAGCCTGCAACCTTAGCCGAAAAAAGCTTAACACCTGCTAACGCTACAGTACGCATTGAAGGAGATAAGAGGCAGATTATTTATTTTTAATTTATGTTTCATTAACTAAGTTCAGGAGGAGCACATACAAATAATCTATCCAATCAACACATCATCAGCAATCAACACATCTATCCTGTCAGCATGAGAGGAGGCCTATATACACACTCAGTCGACTCACCTAAATTCCTCGACTTTTTTTTTAGCATCCCTCCACCACCCCGACTCCTCAGTCTTGGCTGGTTCCTGCCACAGCCAGGAATACGCGGGGAGTACTCTGGGTTCAGGCCAAACACTGAGCCCGGAGCCCTCTCCCCAGACACCACGCCAAATACGCATACCATTTACTCTATGTAACTTATTTGCAAGTGTGAACTTGTGAAATGGATGTCAATGGAGATGCTTCACTAGGCTGAATAAATCGCTTTTTGTGAGGAAATAGCTTATAATTTAATGAATCGACAGCCCATCGGCTAATCTTCAACATGTTTGCTCTTAAACATTAGTTTTGGATTTAACTATTTTTAGAGTTTACACTGAAAATGAACCGATCACACAGAAGAGTGACTGTGTAGCTCAAACGCCTGAAAACTCAATGCTAGAAAGGTGTCAGAACACACAGTGAAACTCAGTTTGCTGCGTAGCCGTAGACCGGTCGGAGTGCCTATGATGACCCATGACCACTCCTAAAAGGTCACCTGGTCTGAAGAATCACTTTTTTTTAGATCAGGTGGACAGCCGGGTATATGTGTGTTGTTTACTTGGAGAAGAGATGGCAGCAGGATGCATTATGCGAAGAAGGCAGGCTGGCAGAGGCAACGTGATGCTCTGGGCAAGCTTGGGTCCTGACATTCATGTGGATGCTACTCTGACACGTACCACCTTCCTAAAGATTGTTGCAGACCAAGCACACCTCTTCATGGCAATGGTGTTCCCTGGTGGCAATGCCATCTTTCAACAGGATAATGCACCCTGCCACACTGAAGAAATTATTCAGGAATGGTTTGAGGAACATGATAAAGGTGTTGCCCTAGCCTCCAAATTCCCCAGATCTCAATTCAATTGAGCATCTATGGGATATGCTAGAGCAGCAAATCTGATCCATGGAGGCCCAACTACACAACCTAGAGGACTTGAAGGATCTGCTGGTGTCAGAGACCAGGACATGTTCAGAGATCCATGCCTTGACCCATTAGGATTTTTGTGGCAGCAGGGGTGGGACCTACACAATATTAGGCAGCCTTAGAGGTTCATAGTCAAGGCTCTATGTCTTGACCTGGACAAAGTGGAATAGTAGTAGTAGAAGGATAGCAGACTACTAACATAAAATGCATAGAAATATCAGTTGTCACTCAATATCTCCTTATAATATATCTTAATAAGATGTCATAATTACATTAAGTAAAATGATGTATGGGTAATTAAAGCTAAAGGAGACACACCAAATATTAAAGGATTTTTTTCATGGTGAAGACATAATTTGTTAAATTAGAAAACAAGCATTTTCACTGGTGGTCTCTGACAAGCTCCACCCTATAAACAGGGCTAGACAGTGTTTTTTTTCCATATTATCATTACACAACAAATGACTCCAGCTGATGCTGTCTCCACATGGACCATCAAGTGTAAATGGGTTTGAAATGGAGCAGTGGTTAGCAGAAAACCTTCCAGATGATGGCATGACGTCTGTGAATGAGATGAACAGATCTCTGCGGTTCTGACAAACGCTCACAGAATGTGATCAATTAAAATCACATTCAGCTTGAGTTACGTAAAAAGCTTCCAAATTAGCAGCTTTACATTATTACAACGGATTGTCTGGAATGGAAACTCTTCCAATGATTACAGAGAAACTCCTATGCAGAAAGTGCTTTCAAACTTTTAGGCAATAAGGTTGTTGTGAATGAGTCTACCCCATTTATTGATGGCATCTTCTGAGTATTTTGGTCCACAGCATCGGAGCATATGGAGGAGCTGAAGGAGCAGGAGTGTGTGGCCTCCTCTGGGGCTCCACACTCCAAACAATCCACTACGGACTGAGGAAACATATTAAGCTAAACTGCAGGAACAATGCATCCAGTTTAAAAGTGTTTTACTCAACAATATAACAGGCCACTAGAGACAGTGGATATGTGTTGGAGAGAGACAAGAGGAAGAGAGAAACTGAGAGAGAAAGGGAGCACGAATGAAACAACTGATAATGAGATGAGAGATATTGGGGTTTCTGTAATCTTAGCAGCATAGAAGCTCCCTGAACAATTAATGTTGTGCAGAGAGAGAAGAACAGCTCTGATGTGAACACTGAACCACTGCAGTGCATCAGTATAGGCAGAAATAATGATGGAGCATGCTTTCATCACGCAAACATGAGCTGCGTACCAAAACTTAGTCTGTTGTCTAATCTTTTTACCACACCTGCTAATGGTCAGTGACGTGAAAAAATGTTCTGGCCTTAAAAAATTCTTACCAGTCCTAAACCTGTTTTTGAATTATTTCATTAAAAACAGGCAGCTCAACACACTCTCATGGTAATTTGTAACTATTTTACTTTTTGACAAATTGGTGGCTAATTCGTATGAATATATTCGTGCATTTGTACGTTGTATCTCATTTGTACGTTTTCGTACATCTGCTTATTAAGACCCATGATTAGGTTTAGGGGTGGACCTTCATGCTGACATTTGTTCTTGAAATCTTACATTTCTGTATGAATCATATTGTACTGTACAAATTCATGGGAACCCAGCAAGCAATTTTGCGTTTAAAAGACGTCTAATAGTTGTCCAAACACAGACCTGACGTCTAGGCTAAAACAAGGCAAAACCTGGGCTGTCAGTGAAAATTTTATAGATGTCTAACCATAGCCCAAGAATAGACTAGTCATCAATCGTGGCTACGCACAGGCTACGCATAGAACGTGTCAAAGAAATTAAACCAAACGCCTTGTTATCACTGTTAACTTTGCTTACATGATGGAATATCACACATCTCGCAAGTTATTTTGGCAAAAACGACATGTAACCAAATTCAAGGCTATTTTGGCTAAAGTGGGTTACTCATAGCCAGACTATATCAGGTCTATAGTTAACCTAGATGGTGAAATGACGGGTATTGCTGGCTTGGAAATCACCACCTTGCAAAATAGTTAGGTTTTCTCATGAGATCGGGTTGAGCAGTTACTACTAGTACTACTGGCTGAACGATTTGAGGAAATAACTCTAATTATAATTTCTCTGATTAAAATTGCAATTTATAATGCAATTTTGTATAGCGCTTCAGGCTATGCTTGTGTGTAGAGCTGTACAATTTAACCCAAAAATCTATTATTTTGTCATATATTGTTTTTGTCATATGTAGTTAAAATACTATAGTAATAATACTACTGTACTGTAAAAATCAAGTATTTTATAAATAATAATTGAATTTTACAACAGTAAAATTTCATTTAAATTACACTTAATCTTAATTTCTTTGCTTTCAAGCATAAAACATATAGACATATTATTTTGACGGAAAAAAGCAGGGAGACCGTAAAGCATCTCTTTTGTTGACAACAGATTTATAAACGATTTTCATTGCCATGGGAAGATGGTTGGCAAGTGTTGCGTTTTGAAATGCATATTATAAGCAACCCAAAAGTTTGCATTTAATGCAAAACAAGAGACACTGAATTCATGAGCTGCTCGCATGCAAATGAACACAGTTCCACGCTTTGCTCTGAAACACGCAGAGCACCATTCATCCCAGTGGCAGCGGCTCATTTTATTGAATAAACTGAATAAATGGCAACTTTTGAATAGTCTTCAATGGTGAAAGATGTTTTTGCCATAAGAACAGTGTACATCTAACATTAGGGATGAAGTTCCTGCTTTCTTCATCTTCTCCCCCTCCTCCATATAAGGTGTTAATTGCACTCGCTGCACTGTGTTTATATTAAAGTGAACTTTCTCATGTGTATTATTAGTGATCCAAATTTGAATGACGGAAGGGAAGATTTTCAGTGAAAAACAACTTTTGGTCTGTTTGTAACCCCTGCGGTCCTACTCACCCCGCTCCGAGCGGGACTTAAACCGAACATGGGAGGCAGGTGCGCTAACACGGACGCAATCTCTAGCGTCAGTCGCTTGTGCGCCTCTTGAGATCAGGGGAGTGAGGTTTACCTGCACAGTTCTCACTAGCTGGCCTCCGTTACACTCACCCCCCTAAACCTCACTCACATCCGGGTCACGGCACCAATATAACCCTGGCGAACTGGCGTCCCGGCATGGGTGTCGGCCGCGTTAACAAGACTGCAGTCTCTAGCGTCAGTCGCTAGTGTGCTTCTTGAGATCAGGGGAGTGAGGTTTACCTGCACAGTTCTCACTAGCTGGCCTCCGTTACACTCACCCCCCTAAACCTCACTCACATCCGGGTCACGGCACCAATATAACCCTGGCGAACTGGCGTCCCGGCATGGGTGTCGGCCGCGTTAACAAGACCGCAGTCTCTAGCGTCAGTCGCTAGTGTGCTTCTTGAGATCAGGGGAGTGAGGTTTACCTTCACAGCTCTCACTAGCTGGCCTCCGTTACACGCCGCTCACACAAAGCTATCATATGACTTCAGAAGACTTGGATTGTGCAACACTAAGTTAGTACAGTGTGACTGCAGGCCTTGTTTATCTATTGCCTGAGCTGCCATGTTTCTTTCATCCTCGCCCAGTTTTACTTTATGTCTTATAATTGTTACTGCCCCAGCTGGAGGGCAGGAAGCTGATCCAAGACCAGCTGTTATAAGCGGATCCCATCTTGATGTACGCGAGTGTGAGTTGGACCGATTCTTCAGCGCTCTGCGGGAGAGGGGGCGAGTAAGTGGACCCACAATTGTATTTTCTCTCTTGCCAGGGGGTCTCAATCTGGCAACCTGAGTGAGAGCTGTGTCTTCTGCCCAGCAGGACGTTTATGGTGTTAGATTATAATTAATACAGGAATCTAATTCCACCTACTCTGTGTCAGAGTAAGATAATTATAGAGACGCTGATGGACGTCATCTGGCTCACTGTGGGCTGCAGAGAGAGAGAGAGGGTCAAATCTGTACTGTAGACGTGTGTGTGTGTGTGTGTGCATGTGTTTGTGTGTGTGTGTGTGTGTGTGTGTGTGTGTGTGTGTGTGTGTGTGTGTGTGTGTGTGTGTGAAACAGGTGCAGGTAGAGATGGAACAGAAAGTAAATAAATTCTGAAACTCAAGCCTTATACTAAACGTGTGCATTGCGCTGAAACAATGCATGCATTCCTGCCAAGACTGTCACCCTAAAGCAGCGTTTGAATACCACATACAAGAGTTACAGCTTTGAGTACAGGAACCAGATATGAAGGACATTCTCTGGAGAAGGTGCCATGTGTTCTGGAAATTTCAAAAAGGTTATTCCGAACATTCAAGACATTAAAGAGGACATATGCCCTTTTACAAAGTCTCTATTGATTTTTTGTCTCTAATAGAATAGGTTGTCATACATGAATGTTCAAAAACACCTTATTTTTCTCTCTTTTGACATTGTTGACATAGTCTGTCAGTAATATTCAGGGGTGTGTTCCCCGTACGTCGCCATAACTCGCTGCTTCACGACCAGAGTAAGATGCATCGTTGAAGAAATCAACTAGTCACGACTGTTTCCCGAAACTGTATTATCGCAAATGTGTCGTTCAACCACGTTGGTTAATGATGTCACGCAGGTAGTGGAGTAATAGTTTGTTTTAATGAATCTGTTTGAGATCAAATTAATGGCAGATTTTTGGCAATAAATTACGGACATGGCATCTGAGGAATAATTCTCGTTTTTCTCAGGTATTTTGCTTTTTTTACAGATTCAATCATAGGCTCGTTCTTACGTATTAGAGCATGTTCGCACATGCACACTCTTCGCAATCGCTTTAAATCTCTTGAAAAGCTAAAAGACGTAAATGACATTTCTATATATTCGAAATAAAGATATAGATGGTACTAAATGTCAGTTTGCTTATTTTGCGCAAGATAAGGATTTATTAAGTCCACATGTCATGCCAACAAAAAAACTCTGCTTCTAACCACAGGTCGAGAGCTGTCGTTTCAGACACACAAGTTTTCAGTGCTGTTTGTGAATGTTCTTTGGAGCTGTAGCTTCAGGAAACACAGACTATGCTGAAAACTTTGGGAAATGCACCCCTATTTAGTTCCTGTCTCTATGAAGTCACTCCTTCCAAAAACCACAGTGTGCTCTGATTGGCCCCCTGGATTAATGTTTTGTGATTGGTCAACCGTATTTCAGAAATGTCACGCCCCTTACCAACTGCTTCAGATCCAGGGTGGAAAAAACTGCCTCTCTTGGACATGGTGACGACACACTACTGATGCAACATAGTAAAACACACATTATAATTAAAGAAAAATATTAATACCATGACAATTTGAACATGTTTTTGTGCTAATGCTTTATTGTCCTCGATAGAGGAAATTTGTTTCCACAGACCAGGAGCAACATTCAACATGCATAATATGCACATACCAAACAGAATACACATATTTTGTACACATAAATAGACATATTGCATAATAATAATAAATTACACATTCTATGAATTCAACGCTCGTATAGCTGAGAGTACAAAACAGTAGCTGTCTGTATCTGTGGCCTGAGGGAAGAAGGGTGAAACATCAGTTGAGAGGGTGGCTGGGAATTTTTGTAATGGTGTTTGCTCTACAAATGCATTGTCAATGAGAGCTGACAAGTTGGGAGTGGGAAGACCAATTATTTTTGAGGAAGTGTTAGTGATTTTAAGGAACATGTTTCTATTAGTGAGAGAAAGCATAGTGAAATAGCAGATGGCACAATACAGGAGGATGGGTTTAATGATGCTACGGTACAAGAGAAGCAGAAGGTGTGGTTTGACTGAGAAAGTCCTAAGTTTACATATGATAAATCTCTGTTGGCAGCGCCTATGATGCTTTTACATTCAAATCGTTACAGGGTTGAATGTTACAGAGTTGGAGGTCAGTGCAAAAATGGATATAAAGGTCTTAACTATAGCAAGTGTCATTAGTTACAGTCAATATTATTGTGCTTTGGGTCAAGAATTTGTTCTCATAACAGGGTTGAACTATTGAAGTGATATTGAAAAAAATCCCTTAAATATGCTGTCAGAAAAATCCAACCATTATTTTCAAAAGGAGGGAAATATCACCGTATTACAGGGTTGAAGAGAAAGAAACTCACAAAAAAAAGTATATATTGTGAAACTGACCAGCGTACACTGAAAAATCTTTTTATTTTGTTTTACTAGAGTTTGTGTTTTACACGAAAATACAATTTCAGTCTTTCTGCTTAAATAATCATGTTTAATTCAATGTGCTGTTTCTTTTGTAATTATAAGTGAAATTTACGAGTGAAAATTGTTTCAAAGTAAATTCTACACCAATTTCTTTCCAGTGTAATTTAATTTAAGCAAATTTAGACACAACTCCATGTTTTTTTTTAATTGTTTTTATATATAATCAATTGAATTGTAAAAGCAATGAATAGGGGCTGATGAATTGGGTGATATTCCAGTGAAATCAAACTGGTCAAAAATAAAACTAATGCTTTGAGTGAATCTGATTGCAGTTTTAAGTCTTTCAAACAATGTGGGTTCAATATCCTGCTAATCTGTAGGACAAAAATGGCACAGTTTCTTGAGAGGCACTGGTTCAGGGGGCACATATGACTTTACACAGGGGAAACGGGTACACAGGGCGATTCAGTCCTGGGTGATACTGTACGGTACAGTCAAAGACCCGTGTGTGTTTCAGTAAGTCAGACGGCTCTCTAACCACTTGCATTAGATCCAACACACAGATAGGAATACTGAGTGAGAGGGAGGCTTGTGGATCATGATATATGTTGCATCTGTTAGTGTAAAGAACACACACACACACACACACACACACACACACACACACACACACATCAGCTTTCATTTCCTGAGCTGGGCTGAGTCCAGATGAAGCGCTGTCATACTCTCTCTCTCTCTGATGGAGTGTTTTATTAAGTCGCTGTCTGATTTGTGCTCTGTACCGGCTCTACTGTGCAGGTCAGTATATTGTCCAGACAGTGATGTTACTGTAAGACTGATGTGCAGAATATTTCACTGTTATGGTCTTTTATTGTCATCCATTTGTTAAAGTGACTGCCCATGGGATAATGCATCTGTCTATATCCATCTAGACAGACCTCAAATATTGCTTGACTTACTTTCAAATATGATTTTGAGAATAGTTTTCAATAACTGACTTAAATGCATGAAGAATAAACATTGTAATTGTGTTAACAGGTTCTTTTTGCACAAATTATACTATTACTTAATAAATTTCACAAGGTTGCATTTTGTTTATTTTTAGATAGATTAATTACACAATTTTACCACCCCATATCATAAGAGTCTTAAAGTCCAGAAATAAGTTCCATCACCTCAAAGTCAGTGTTTTTTTAAAAAAATATGGGTTTTTGGTTAAATGCCTGAAAAAAGATAATAACCTCAAGATATTTTTGCAAGATATGATGTAACATGCATGTCTTGAATTTGGTTTATGTGAACTCAAGGACTCTTATTTTGACAGATTTTGCTCTTCAGTTTACATCCTCACCTTTCTGTTTCCTGAGTTTATGTTTTGTCACCAAAGTAACTCATTAGTTCATCACATGTGTGTTTACACCCCTTCTCAGTTGTTCACTTTTGGTCGGTTGTCTTGACTTTTGTTACGCTGTTGTGTGTCATTACCAAGTCAAGTCAAGTCATCTTCATTTATATAGCGCTTTTAACAATGTAGGTTGTTTCAAAGCAGCTTCACAGAGATAAGCGTATAATTTAAGGTAACAGAGATTGTTTTGGCTTTATAGCGGTTCTTTAAAAAAGTTATTTTCCAGCTAAAGTTAGTTTTGATTGATTCGCTTCCGTCGCAACGATCATTTGTTATTAAATTAGGGGCCGCTGAGAAGACACCATTCTCTCTACACAGACTTTAAACGCGAACCTGTGAGAAACGCTGATGGCGTTCACATGCGCATTAAGAATTGGTTCTATAGTTATGTGCGTTTGAATATATGTGCGCAGGTTTGTAATTCCCTACAAACCAAGCCTAAACAAAGTACTGGTCTTTCCTTATAAATTTTGATACAGAATTTTATTTTATTTTGTCACTTCGGGGTAGGTACGCGAAACGAATTTTACCCGACAACACTTTATCTGTAGAGTGGTAAAGGGATCCTCCATAGGGAGAGACTAGTTGGCACTTCAGCACTGCGTTGACATCGGGTCCAGGCGAAGGTCCTTCGTCAGATCTGGATACGGCCTGGATCCGGCAGGCTGCGGGAAAAACTCGGGATAAACAAAGACACTAAAATTAGCGTAGATGCCATTACCAGTGTGGATACTTTGCCTCACTTGTGTGGATGTACCTGTTTCATCATGTGGATATTTACTTTGTTTTTGTTTTGCTCAGTAAAGACTGTGGCTGTATCCGCTTGTCAGCTTCATTGCAGCCTTCTTCACCCGTCTGTCCATGACAATACATCCATAATGCCCCATTTTTCTAAAGCTTTTTTTAATCTCTTTTACTTGTCTTGAAAAAGGCGGTTACTAACAAGTGTCTGAATATGATTACAGAGGTTGTCGGGAACATTAAACGTCACGCCGAACAGGTAAACTCATCTACTCGCTAGTCTCTTTCACAGCCTCATTGTGTTCATAATCACGCTCTTGCAAACTACCTTAAAGGTGCATTGTGTAATATTTAGGAGGATCTGTAGACAGAAATGCAATATAATATACATAACTATTTTTTCAGTGGTGTATTTACCTTACTTAATGAACCCTTACATTGAAATGCGCCATTTTGCGCCGACATGTTTCTACAGTGGCCCTAAATGGACAAACGTGTTTCGTCACTATGTTGTTCTTCGTGCAAAGAAGCTAGCTAAAGTCAGCGAATAAAACACTGACACAATGATGAACAAGTAACAATAATAGTCGCAATAACGTATCGTTTTACTGAATAATAAAGTAAAAATCATTTATTAATTAATCTTTTTAAAGAAACCTCATTGCTGAACTGGCTACTTTCTGCTGTCTCAGACGACGACGACATCACTTCCTGTCGGCCACCGTAACTTTTGATGGTTGCAATTTGTAACCTCACCACTAGATGCCGCTAAAAATCACACACTGCACCTTTAACTCAAACTTTCAGGTAAAATGTTTTTAAATAAAGAATGAAAGAGTTTTCGCAAAGCTTAATAATGTCATGATGTAGTTCGTTTATAACTCAACTTACGTTTAGCTTTTTACTTCTGGTGATTGTATTTATGCTTCAAAATGTAAAGACTTGTGTTCAATTGTATATGATCGTGATGAACCAAACGTGTAAGAATCATAAACTTTTGTTGGACGCAGAGATTATTTTCTGCAAAAAAGCCAATGGAAAAATCCTGTAAGGTTTTTGTCGAGGTGATGCTTATGGTTTTGCTTAGCAGTCATCTCTATTGTGGTGAAAATGTAAATAATATATATATAGATATAGATATAGATATAGATAGATAGATAGATAGATAGATAGTCATTTAGTATAGTAATGTATGTATAAATATTATATAATGTCAGTTTTTTTAAGATTTAAAGAATGGATGAGATATATCAGATATACAGTAACTACAGAGGATGAGATTAGAGTGTAACACAGTAAAATCAGGTATTTTCATCATTTATTTTAGAGTATATTAACTGGGTGTAAAGGTATTGTGAGAGAGCCATGAGTTGTTGTTGTTGATGATATGGTTGATCATAATTGTGTATGGATGTCACATTATATATGTGGATGGTCATGTACTTGAGTGGTTTATATGGTGTGTGTGATGGTGAAAGTGAGAATCAGCATCTGTGTTGTATATAGCCTGAGAAATGTCTTGGCTCAGCTCTTCGTGTGATCTGTACACATGGGCATTGAGCTCGCTGTAGAGGAGAATGATGTCATGCGCTGATCGATGTCATGTGTTTGAGAAGAACCTGCTGATGTCTCCCTCTCTCTCTCTCTCTCTCTCTCTCTCTCTCTCTCTCTCTCTCTCTCTCTCTCTCTCTCTCTGTCTTTTATGTGCAGTGTCCTTTGGTCAGTTCTCCTGAAAATTTCAGCCAATTCTGTATTTGATCTCTGAAGATGCATTTAATGACTACAACATACACTCATCCCCACTAAATAATTTAATGGTAAAGCACCTCACATATTCAGAGAGAGGACGCAGATGCAGGTAATGCTCTGAGGACTGTTTTCAACCTTGATGATTCATGAATCTAGAGTTTTAATTACTGTAAGATTCGCTTACAAGCTAATTTAAAGCTGAATATCAACAGCAAAAGCCAGTTTAATTATGAGCTCACACATATATCTGCCTCCACCGCCACAGGCTGGCTTTAGACTCACTAAGAGAGGCTTCAGAAAAATCCCAACAGCAAATATAAATTCTCAACATGTTTTTAATGCCTGCGGCTGCTGTATGATTTTTATATTAATGGCATGTGTGGGATTTAAATCTGTTAATCACAGAACATATCAAAATAAGCTAAGCCACAGTAAAGTATTTGAAGGAATTACTGTAATTAAGTGTCATAAAATATGAAAACACCAGAGTGACATCGCCAACTATCCATAATTGTGTGTGTGTGTGTGTGTGTGTGTGTGTGTGTGTGTGTGTGTACTTGTACAACTATCTTTGTGAGGACCAGTTTGAGTTTTAGACCATTGGAGTGAGGACAAAGAGAGTAAAGTGAGGACATTTTGGCCGGTCCTCACTTTCTGAGAGCCTTTAAAGGCCTGTTTGAGGGTCAAGACTTGGTTTTAGGGATAAGGTTATAATGAGGTTAAGGGTCGGTTTAGGGTCAGGGTTCGGGTTAGGCACTTAGGCATTTATAATTAAAGTAGAAAGACTAAAATAGTACGTTCTTGAAAAACATCCTTCAATAATCTTCTATTAACAACTTAGAAAAAAATGTTTACAGTGTAAAGGCAAAGGCCCTACTGTGAGTGTTGGACCCACCAAGTGCACATGATGTCAAACTGAGATGCGCACACACTCTTCTGATGACGAAAATTCTGGAATTTGGCCTTAAGTATGAGCAATAGTAATAGTGATGTTTGCAAGTATGGATGAAATTGTTATAGGCTACTCAAACACACAATCGCACAAACTCACACCCAATGCCTTGCCTTTGTCTGAGACACTGAGCTTAAAGGCCATCTATCAGGACTCACTCAGTGTGCATGTGTGTGTGTGAATGTGACAGATTACAGTCTCTCACATGAAAGGAAATTAGCTTGTCCTTATGAGGAGCAAATGAGGAAGACCAGGACACATCAAAGCACCACAGGATCAAATCAGCCAAATGGACTTCATCTGTACTGAGCTTAAAAGAGGACTTTTTAGTCTGTCCTGTTTTGGTTTTGTTGTCCTTTTACAAGTTACACAGTGATTATTACAAGTTACACCGCCAGAGATGTTTTACATATACATTTAATCATCTGTCAAACACTTTTATTAAAAGCAACTAATGAGGAAGATCACAAGCATTTTTATCAGCAATACAGTTTCCAGGGTAAATCAGAGAAAAGCGTGTCCGAAAGGAAAAGTATCTGATGCTGTACAGAAACAAAAAAACTAAACATCCTTCAAATAACACACCCACACACACGCACACATTCTTGTACATCTATCTTTATGAGGACATTCATTGACACAATGCAATCTCTAGCCGCTTATCCTAACCTTACCCTTCACTTAGTTGTGAACTAGGGTGACACACGCATCTCAGTGTGTCAAATACTCAAAGAAGAAGATGGAAAATACCATTAAAAACAACAGAAGACAAAATGTGGAAACAACACGACTATGAAGGTCCACTGCCATTCAAAAGTCTTTTCAAGCTCTCTTCTGCTCACCAAGGCTGCATTTATTTGATCAAAAATACAGTAAAAACAGCAATACTATTAGATTGTAATAATATAGAAATATTATTACAATCTAAAGTGCCCCTATTATGGCTCAGTCTGTTGTGATTGGTCTACTCTGCTCTGATTGGTCAGATGACCCAGTCTGTTGTGATTGGTCTACTCTGCTCTGATTGGTCAGATGACCCAGTCTGTTGTGATTGGTCTACTCTGCTCTGATTGGTCAGATGACCCAGTCTGTTGTGATTGGTCTACTCTGCTCTGATTGGTCAGATGGCTCAGTCTGTTGTGATTGGTCTACTCTGCTCTGATTGGTCAGATGACCCAGTCTGTTGTGATTGGTCTACTCTCCTCTAATTGGTCAAATGGCACAGTCTGTTGTGATTGGTCTACTCTGCTCTGATTGGTCAGATGACCCAGTCTGTTGTGATTGGTCTACTCTGCTCTGATTGGTCAGATGGCTCAGTCTGTTGTGATTGGTCTACTTTCCTCTAATTGGTCAAATGGCTCAGTCTGTTGTGATTGGTCTACTCTCCTCTGATTGGTCAGATGACCCAGTCTGTTGTGATTGGTCTACTCTGCTCTGATTGGTCAGATGACCCAGTCTGTTGTGATTGGTCTACTCTGCTCTGATTGGTCAGATGACCCAGTCTGTTGTGATTGGTCTACTCTCCTCTAATTGGTCAAATGGCTCAGTCTGTTGTGATTGGTCTACTCTGCTCTGATTGGTCAGATGACACAGTCTGTTGTGATTGGTCTACTCTGCTCTGATTGGTCAGATGGCTCAGTCTGTTGTGATTGGTCTACTCTGCTCTGATTGGTCAGATGACCCAGTATGTTGTGATTGGTCTACTCTCCTCTAATTGGTCAAATGGCTCAGTCTGTTGTGATTGGTCTACTCTGCTCTGATTGGTCAGATGGCTCAGTCTGTTGTGATTGGTCTACTCTGCTCTGATTGGTCAGATGGCTCAGTCTGTTGTGATTGGTCTACTCTGCTCTGATTGGTCAGATGACCCAGTCTGTTGTGATTGGTCTACTCTCCTCTAATTGGTCAAATGGCTCAGTCTGTTGTGATTGGTCTACTCTGCTCTGATTGGTCAGATGACCCAGTCTGTTGTGATTGGTCTACTCTGCTCTGATTGGTCAGATGACCCAGTCTGTTGTGATTGGTCTACTCTCCTCTAATTGGTCAAATGGCTCAGTCTGTTGTGATTGGTATACTCTGCTCTGATTGGTCAGATGACCCAGTCTGTTGTGATTGGTCTACTCTGCTCTGATTGGTCAGATGACCCAGTCTGTTGTGATTGGTCTACTCTGCTCTGATTGGTCAGATGGCTCAGTCTGTTGTGATTGGTCTACTCTGCTCTGATTGGTCAGATGACCCAGTCTGTTGTGATTGGTCTACTCTCCTCTGATTGGTCAAATGGCCCAGTCTGTTGTGATTGGTCTACTCTCCTCTAATTGGTCAAATGGCTCAGTCTGTTGTGATTGGTCGACCGCTTACGGCGCGTTTCGGAAACCAAACGTCCATTAGCATACCTGAATTTCAGCTCTTCCTCAACACTTGATACACAGTAATACAAACAGTAACGATGGTGTCGGTATTACTATTTCCATATAAATTCCAGTGTGAGTCTTATCCTTTGGAAGTGCAGCAAAGTGGATTTGCTTTGACAGCAGAAAACAGCGTCTTCTCGACATGAACAACACGAATCAAACTCTTCCAGTCTCAGCTACAACTACACTGTTTGAGGCTCAAAGTAGACGTTGTTCTCTGCCAACCAATGAAGGCCATAGGCTGACATTATGTAATTGTGTTACATTGTTACACAGGTTTGTAACAGGAAGTGAGACTGATCTCAGATCTGAGTCTCATTTTGGCAGTTCAGAATCACTTCTTTCTTTTAGGAAACACTAACTCTATTTATCTGTTGAAACACACAACAATGCACAAATGCATGTAGAACAACAACTGAATGACTATGAACACCCACTCCTAATACACACACTCATACTGTCTCTCTCTCAGTGGTGGGCCTTGTGTTAACGACTGTTTCTCTTTCAGTAAGCCTGCCGCCCGCAGGCCCCTGAAACGCTTCATTATTCTCTTCTCTTCTGTTTCCTGTTATTGATACACTCTAGATTTCTCCGCTCCATTGATCTAATGCAGCTCTCAGATTAAACGAAACAACAGTGTGTGATGAGAACAAACCAAGAGCTGCCTGAGGACCTTGCCGACTAAATCAACACGATCAAACCATCTATTCAAATCTATAAATAAAATGCTTGGGCTTGGGCAATAAGTTGATTTAGTGTACATCTGCCAATACTGGGAGGAAAAAAAGCGCATGCCAACGGGACTGCAGACCATGCATATCTTCTGCATTCGGGCTGAATTCTGATGCGGTCATTGCCAGCCCATTTGGAGAGATGGCATCAACATTAGCCATTAGTTGTGCCCCATGGCAGGACAACAGAAGCACCATTTTCAGAACGAGCATCTCGCGGCCTCACGGCTCTGTTCCTTCATAATGAGGATTCAGAGGTTTAGGTTAATGAAGGCCTGGGCTGGCAAAACTGAAGCCCTGAAGCTCAGCACTGCTGTTTAAAAACCTGCTCACACGATCAGAGAACTCTTTCGCAAAGTAAAATCACTCTTCTTCTCGATCACAATATCCTCTTGATACACTTTTATTTTCCTCACACTGAGTCTAGGTGTGAGAAGTTACAGTAGCAAAATTACCTGACTAAACTAGAGAGTTTATGTTATCAGCTGCTGTCTACACTTCGGTCCTGTCCTGCAGAGTTTAGCTACAACCCTGATGAAAACTCAACTGCAAGTTGATATTTCACAATTCTGAGGGATATAAACTCACAATTGCGAGAATAAAGTCAGAATTACGACTTTAAAACTCACAAATGTGAGTTTATATCTCGCAATTCTACCTTTTTTAATTTATTTTTAGTTCTATCTTGCAGTTCTGAGGGCAAAAAAATGTCAGAAATGTGAGATTAAATGTTTATCAATTACCTTTTTTATTTATTCCATGGCAGAAACAAGCTTCCATGAAGCCTGGTTTATACTCACGACCGCGAAGTTTATACTCACGAAGTGGCTCGCGACAAAAATGACGTCATCATGAGATCCCATGTCGCACAGCATTTTTTGTAACTTTGCGCACGGCTCCGCTTCCGAAGATGCACGACTTCGAGGCGATTCTAGCTGAGCCAAGTATGTCTGTATCTCCACCTTACCGGCACCCAGTTTAAGCTCGTCTAAATTTGCTTACACCCTACAATAGCAGAAATAAGCCTTTTAATGAAACTAAAGGTCCATGTTTAAGATAAATGTTCATGAAACTAAATGAAAATGTTTAAAAGATAATTGTTTAATTTAGTTTTATACACGTCCTCCATATATTTTATTCTAATGTCACAAGTAATAATCTCAAGGTTTACTAGGTTTTACACGATTCTTCGGTTCTTTAGTAGGTTGGGTTTGGTGAAGTGTAATAAAAACAAACATTGGCTCTACAAACAAACATAATATCTTGACCATCTTCACAGCTGTTCTACATAGTATGAGTGTATGTAGTATGAATGTAATCTGGATGTACTATGTTGTCATTATCATGTGACCTACCAGCGTCAGATGCGTCGCTTCAATGTCATTCATAACTCCTCTCCCGCGGCCTCATGGGATAGTAAAGTGACCATCGTATGCACACTTCAGTATCTAGGCAGAAGTAGTAGGTCATCCGGGGTCTTTTTCTGTGCGTGACGAATTTTTAGAATGACGAATACGAAAAAACGCTTACGAAAATTTCAGACTCAGTGTGCAAGGACCTTTACTCTGAGTCACCCCTGTCATTTCAAAGAATAGTACAATGGTGAGCGCGTCAAGTATAAATGCCTCATCTGTTTGGGGAAGAGCGCATGTATAACCATCAGAGGCTCGTGGTGCGAAACCAGACGAAAGTATAACACCACCTATTTCAAACGATCTGAATTTTATTTTGATCAAGCTCAGTTGGATCAATTGAGATGTTTGAATTAAGGATTCAATTCGATTATAAACAGGTTATTTTGGTGTCTGTAAATGTAGCTAGTGTAATATACTGCATACTATTTATGCATGTGTTTATCATGTCAAGCAAAATCACAAACATTTTATGGGTGGGACTCCTCTTCCGCAGGCCCGATGAATCGGCTACAGCACAGAGGACCTCATCACTGAGGAAGGCTGATGTTTCAGTTGTTCGCCCTGGTGTGGAGTAAGCACATTTTCTGTATGCATGTAATATCTGGATGATCTACTGCATTGCCAAAATGTGCGGTATAAAACAGAGCACATCGCATGGAATGCTGCGTACCACAATGCATTGCGCTCAATTTGACGAATGAACTGGAAGTGAGATCAACCAACATTTTTTCTGCTTATGATCCTTCAAGGGGAAAAAAAGAAGTGCATGTAATTCTATTGAACGTGCACTTGCAATTTACTTAAAATTAAATAATTTAAACAAACCGTTCTTGTAGATAATTTCATATTACTAAAAGAAAAGGAAACTTAATTGTACTAAAAAAAGAGTACTCTATCATGTTTCTTAACACACTTAGGCCTGGTTTCACAGACAGGGTTTAGATTAAGCCAGGATTAGGCCTTAGTTCCATTAAGACATTTAAGTAGCTTTTATAAACCTGCCTTAGAAAGAACATTACTGGTGAGCATCTTGAGACGAAACAATGACACTGACAGATTTTAAGATATATTGCTTTCAGTTAAATCAGTTCAAACATGCAAACAGTGCAAACATATTATATTTTAGTTTACCATAAATGTCAGTACATTCAGCTGTACACTTTAACCATATTTCAATGACAATAGAAGTAAATATGAAATTACATATAAAAATGTACTTAAGTCCTAATTAAGTTGGTCAAACAGCCTCTTCAACTAATTCCATTTAATAAATATAAATATATATATATGTATATATATATATATATATATATATATATATATATATATATATATAACTTTTTAATTGTAAATTACATGCAATTAAGTGTCAGAAAATATTACATTCAGTTCATATTCTTTTAAAATATATTATTTCTGTGTGAAGTACTAAAATGTACCCGTTTTCACAAGGATTATGCTTCTTTACTTGCTATTTGATCAGACTGCAGAAAGTTTAAACATTTTGTACATCATGTCTGAAAGGAGTAAAAAAAAAAAAAAACAATCCACAGAAATCTGTTCTTCAGCCCAATTTGTCAGCCAGTATACATTATACTGTACAAGACATGTGAATAAGACCATTAAAAAAGAGAGGAGAGTTACCTCATACATAGCAATACAACCTGCATAAATTATACAGTGTGTCTGCATGTGTGTGTGTGTGTGTGTGTGTGTGTGTGTGTGTGTGTGTGTGTGTGTGTGTTTGGCAGGAGAGGTATCTTATGCAAATAAGGCTGTTGGTTTTATCTTGTAAATTATGGGTTTGGTCTTCTTGTTTCCTTGCTTTCATAAATCCCAGAGTGGTAAATCAATGCAGAGCACCGAACACAAAGCAGCGCAGAGGAGCTCATTTGAATTTTGCGTATGTAGTAATCAACATTTTTTGTTTTCATCTTGCAATGCTTTTATTGCAAAATGCAAACTCATAACATTCAGCTGTTTATTGAAAACAGGATAATTCACACATTCACACACTTCTGACATGTGCAGAAAACGTGAACCACAGAGCAACAGGGTGAGCGCGAGCTCTTTGGTATCGATACGTTTCGGCTGGCTGGAATTCCCAGCTGCAACCAATCAAAACAAGCAAATCATTCCAGCCCCGAGCAGCTTTACATCACACATAAATCATGTGCTGCATCCCATAAAGCCCTGGCACTTCTCTAGCCCCGATCACCTCAAAGTTACAGTCAAACACATGGGTGCGCTTCACACATTACCGGCGGGTTTGTGTACGAGGATTTCCCCTTGCTCCTCTGTGATGAATACTGCTTGTGTTTGAGAAAGAGGTGATGGAAGGCTGTATTTGCCTAGTTGTCAAGGTTTTGCTGGTTAGAATGGCCCTGTTAACATTGTCTGGGTCTTAAAGCTTCTTTCTGTAATTAATAAAATGTTAAATTCACAATTTAACAATACATGATGTTTACTAAACATTGTATACACAGTATTATGACTGTACATCACTTCCCTACAATACTTTGATACACTCATCTTTACAAAACGCTTTTCTGTAAAACAATATGTATTGTGGAAAGCGCTATACAAATAAACGTAAATGCATTTTTCCTCTTCACTCATTATTTGTATGTGCCATGTGTACACTCACCGGCCACTTTATTATGTGCTTGCAAACGCAAAATCTAATCAGCCATTCACATGCATGGTAGCAACTCAATGCAGTAGACAAGACAATCTGCAGAAGTTCAAACTAAGCGTCAGAATGGAGAAGAAAAGTGATTTAAGTGACTTTGAACACGCCATTGTCAGATGAGCTGGTCTGAGTGTTTCAGAAACTGCTGATCTACTGGGATTTTCACACACAACCTTCTCTAGGGTTTACAGAGAGTGATCAGAAAAAGAAAAAATATCCAGTGAGTGTCGGTTCTGTGGGAGAAAATGCCTTGTTGAGGTCAGAGGAGAATGACCAGACTCGTTCAGTTGATCAACAGGAACTCAAATAAGCACTCGATACAACTGAGGTCTGCAGAAGAGCATCTCTGAACACACAACACATCAAACCTTGAGGCAGAAGAGCATCTCTGAACACACAACACATCAAACCTTGAGGCAGAAGAGCATCTCTGAACACACAACACACCAAACCTTGAAGCAGAAGAGCATCTCTGAACACACAACACATCAAACCTTGAGGCAGAAGAGCATCTCTGAACACACAACACACCAAACCTTGAAGCAGAAGAGCATCTCTGAACACACAATGCATCAAACCTTGAAGCAGAAGAGCATCTCTGAACACACAACACACCAAACCTTGAGGCAGAAGAGCATCTCTGAACACACAACACACCAAAACTTGAAGCAGAAGAGCATCTCTGAACACACAACACATCAAACCTTGAGGCAGAAGAGCATCTCTGAACACACAACACATCAAACCTTGAGGCAGAAGAGCATCTCTGAACACACAACACACCAAACCTTGAAGCAGAAGAGCATCTCTGAACACACAACACATCAAACCTTGAGGCAGAAGAGCATCTCTGAACACACAACACACCAAACCTTGAAGCAGAAGAGCATCTCTGAACACACAACACACCAAAACTTGAAGCAGAAGAGCATCTCTGAACACACAATGCATCAAACCTTGAAGCAGAAGAGCATCTCTGAACACACAACACACCAAACCTTGAGGCAGAAGAGCATCTCTGAACACACAACACACCAAAACTTGAAGCAGAAGAGCATCTCTGAACACACAACACATCAAACCTTGAAGCAGAAGATCATCTCTGAACACACAACACATCAAACCTTGAAGCAGAAGAGCATCTCTGAACACACAACACATCAAACCTTGAAGCAGAAGAGCATCTCTGAACACACAACACACCAAACCTTGAAGCAGAAGAGCATCTCTGAACACGCAACACACCAAACCTTGAAGCAGAAGATCATCTCTGAACACGCAACACACCAAACCTTGAAGCAGAAGAGCATCTCTGAACACACAACACATCAAACCTTGAAGCAGAAGAGCATCTCTGAACACACAACACATCAAACCTTGAGGCAGAAGAGCATCTCTGAACACACAACACACCAAAACTTGAAGCAGAAGAGCATCTCTGAACACACAACACATCAAACCTTGAAGCAGAAGATCATCTCTGAACACACAACACATCAAACCTTGAAGCAGAAGAGCATCTCTGAACACACAACACATCAAACCTTGAAGCAGAAGAGCATCTCTGAACACACAACACACCAAACCTTGAAGCAGAAGAGCATCTCTGAACACGCAACACACCAAACCTTGAAGCAGAAGATCATCTCTGAACACGCAACACACCAAACCTTGAAGCAGAAGAGCATCTCTGAACACACAACACACCAAACCTTGAAGCAGAAGAGCATCTCTGAACACAACGCATCAAACCTTGAAGCAGAAGAGCATCTCTGAACACTCAACACACCAAACCTTGAAGCAGAAGAGCATCTCTGAACACACAACACACCAAACCTTGAAGCAGAAGAGCATCTCTGAACACACAACACATCCAACCTTGAAGCAGAAGATCATCTCTGAACACGCAACACACCAAACCTTGAAGCAGAAGAGCATCTCTGAACACACAACACACCAAACCTTGAAGCAGAAGAGCATCTCTGAACACACAACACATCAAACCTTGAAGCAGAAGAGCATCTCTGAACACACAACACACCAAACCTTGAAGCAGAAGGTCATCTCTGAACACGCAACACATCAAACCTTGAAGCAGAAGAGCATCTCTGAACACACAACACACCAAACCTTGAAGCAAAAGAGCATCTCTGAACACACAACACATCAAACCTTGAAGCAGAAGAGCATCTCTGAACACACAACACACCAAACCTTGAAGCAGAAGAGCATCTCTGAACACGCAACACACCAAACCTTGAAGCAGAAGAGCATCTCTGAACACTCAACACACCAAACCTTGAAGCAGAAGAGCATCTCTGAACACACAACACACCAAACCTTGAAGCAGAAGAGCATCTCTGAACACACAACACATCCAACCTTGAAGCAGAAGAGCATCACTGAATACTCAACACATCAAACCTTGAAGCAGAAGAGCATCTCTGAACACACAACACACCAAACCTTGAAGCAGAAGAGCATCTCTGAACACACAACACACCAAACCTTGAAGCAGAAGAGCATCTCTGAACACACAACACACCAAACCTTGAAGCAGAAGAGCATCTCTGAACACACAACACATCAAACCTTGAAGCAGAAGAGCATCTCTGAACACACAACGCATCAAACCTTGAAGCAGAAGAGCATCTCTGAACACACAACACACCAAACCTTGAAGCAGAAGGTCATCTCTGAACACACAACGCATCAAACCTTGAAGCAGAAGAGCATCTCTGAACACACAACACACCAAACCTTGAAGCAGAAGAGCATCTCTGAACACGCAACACACCAAACCTTGAAGCAGAAGAGCATCTCTGAACACGCAACACACCAAACCTTGAAGCAGAAGGTCATCTCTGAACACGCAACACACCAAAACTTGAAGCAGAAGAGCATCTCTGAACACACAACACATCAAACCTTGAAGCAGAAGAGCATCTCTGAACACACAACACACCAAACCTTGAAGCAGAAGAGCATCTCTGAACACACAACACACCAAACCTTGAAGCAGAAGAGCATCTCTGAACACACAACACACCAAACCTTGAAGCAGAAGAGCATCTCTGAACACACAACACATCAAACCTTGAAGCAGAAGAGCATCTCTGAACACACAACGCATCAAACCTTGAAGCAGAAGAGCATCTCTGAACACACAACACACCAAACCTTGAAGCAGAAGGTCATCTCTGAACACACAACACATCAAACCTTGAAGCAGAAGAGCATCTCTGAACACACAACACACCAAACCTTGAAGCAGAAGGTCATCTCTGAACACACAATGCATCAAACCTTGAAGCAGAAGAGCATCTCTGAACACACAACACACCAAACCTTGAAGCACACCAAACCTTGAAGCAGAAGAGCATCTCTGAACACACAACACATCAAACCTTGAAGTAGAAGAGCATCTCTGAACACACAACACACCAAACCTTGAAGCAGAAGAGCATCTCTGAACACACAACACATCAAACCTTGAAGCAGAAGAGCATCTCTGAACACACAACACACCAAACCTTGAAGTAGAAGAGCTTCAGCAGCAGAAGACACACACCGGTGACACTCCTGTCAGATAAGAACAGAAACTGAGGCTTCAATTCACACGGCCTCAACGAAACTGGACGATAGAAGATTGCCTGGTCTGACGAGTCTCCGTTTCTGCTGCAACATTCAGATGGTCGGGTCAGATTTTGGTGTAAACAGATGAAAGCATGATCATCCTGTCTTGTATCAGTGGTTCAGGCTGCTGGCGCTGTAATGGTGTGTTATTTATTTTCTTGGCACACTTTGCAGCGTGTCAACTGAGCATCATTGAAACACCACAGTATTGTTGCTGACCATCTCCATCCCTTCATGACCACAGTGTATCATCTTCTGATGGATCCATCAGGATAACACACACGTCACAAAGCTCAAATCATCTCCAACTGGTCTCTTGATCATGACAGTGAGTCACTAAACTCAAACGGCCTCCAGTCGCCAGATCTCAGTCCAGTAGAGCAGCTTCGGGATGTGGAGAAACGGGAGATTCACATCATGGATCATGTGCAACTGTGTAAAGATATTATGTCAATATGGACCAGAATCTCTGAGGAATGTTTCCAGCACCTTGTTGAATCTGTGCAATGAAGATCTAAGGCAGTTCTAAAGACAAACGGGGTTCCAAACCGGTACTAGCAAGGTCTACCTAATAAAGTGGCCGGTGAGTGTAAAAAAAAATATTTGTTTAATAAAAAAAAAAAATTTTCATCAAACATTCCACGAAAGCAGCAAACATGGCCCGAGTTCTTTATGATGGACTAATTGCCTGGAGCAATATCTTAGTAAATCTCTCTGTAATCTTGCATTATCCCGCCACATCAGCGCACAATCCATACAAACAGGACGCCTCTCGTTCTAAACAACGGGCTACAGAAAATACACAGCCTTGATTAAACACCGCATACCACAGCATTAACACGAACACATCACACACGCAACAAGCCCCGCATGTGAGGAGAGGATAGAGGTCAATGGCTTCAGTCTGCTTCTACACACACATGAGGATGTGCTTTACTTTTGTTTGTTTTTTCTGGATTCGGTCCAGTTGAATCCAATGTAATTCATGCGATTAGTGTCGGAATAAAACAGTTCTGCATTTGTTTTTCTTAGCTGAGCTGTATTAAATAGCTTGGAGGATTATCAAAGTGTTCTGTTATTAAAACATCGGCTTATAGCTGTGAATATTTGGCAGATGTAAAGACGCTCTTCAAAATGGAAACTGACTGTATAATATTTGTGCTGAAAGCATATCGGATCATCATGAACAACTGACAACAATTCAGCTAAAGACAAAGCAAATAACCTGAAACAGGCCGTATTTCTCTCCGGCGGCCCCTCAAACTCCAGAGAGTTTATGGAAGATGCTCTTATCCAATTGTTAAGGTCTTTAATATAACATTCAATATCCTGGGTGAATTATTTTAATAGAATAAGTCATATTTCAGGTAGCCCGGCTTTCAGATGCTATCACAACCACACATTTGTCACCTGTCAAATTATTATCCACTGTCTGTCGCGTTCATTTGTCAAAAGGAAGCCGCTCGGAGACACCGACTATTTGAACCCAACGAAATCAGATTTGAATTTTGATTCAAATTTGGACTTCATATTTATGGTAATGTTAAGCTAATAAAACGCTGCAATCGTGATGCCCATTTATTTACAACTAGGAGTGTAGAAATGCCCACATTTCTATCAATGGGTCTGGTCAGAAGGAAAGTAATGCTGTGAAAATACTGCATAATATGTAGTGTAGTGTATACGGTTTCACAAACTATTTAAAAAACAATATGTGAAACAGCATGAAGATTGCACCAAAAAACTTTTCATTTGATTTTTTTTTTTTTTTTTTTCATTCACACTTGCTAAATATGATTGAATTTCAGTCGGATATGCACCAAATTTTTGGGATTTGGACTGACAGCCTGAACGTATACTATTATAACCGTAAAAACAGATTTTAGTTTTTTGGTATATACAATTATTTTTTATTTTTTTTCAGTTAATGAAATTTCATAGATTTTTTTTTTTTTTTTGTAATCTGAGAATTCCATTCATAAAGAAAAAGTGCATTTTGTGCACAGTATACATGCATACGTCAAACAGTGCTAGTATGCCGTTCCAAAATTACCTATAGACAGACCACACTGACCATATGGATTTTCACTTCAATCTCATTACATCTTATGTTTTATGAATTGAAGTGTAAGTCATGAAGCGGATTTCAGTAGCAGACATTATTCCTGGAGAATTTAACCTGGCAGGCTTCATAAAGCAAGCAGAACTTGGCCAAGCCCCAAAGAGACAGAGAGAGAGAGAGAGAGTTACTGCAGGCATTTACCAGGTTTTTAACACTCTAATATTTCTGTGGTTCCCCCTGATCAATGTGGGAGAAAAGCATTTCTTATAACTTCGAGGGGTCCGGGTGAGTTACGGCGGACACATCATGCCCACATTAATCCCACCGGTCTGATGGCTTTATGGAGCTCATTATCTGACCGACACTCAGACTGAGCGCTGTGTGCCACAAACTTTACAGCGCTGAGCAAACAGAGAGCCAGTGAGCGAAAGAAACACAGAAAAGGAGAAGAGAAATGTTGGGGCAGCTTCATCTTAGAGTTGGGCATGTGGACGCTGGATGGGAGTCATTGTTGGAAATAAGAGTGAGTGACTATTTTCACAAATGGACCACTTGCACAATGTGAAAATAACTGTTTTTAATCAGAAAAGTATTATGCAACAAATAATATTTAAATTATGCTATAATGCTGTCACATTCCTTGCATTAGTAAAAAATTTTTTTTTATTTTACTAATGCGTATTTTTTTATTTTAAATGCATTATTCGTAAGAACGTGGAACCAGGTATGCTTATTTTATACACTTAAGTTAACTAAAAAGTGTTTGATTTTAATTTCAACTAAGTTGTTTGATATATCATTTAATGTATTTTAAATGTATTAAATAGTAACGTCATCATTATAAATGTGTAATTATGAATATATTTAAATATATGACATACACATTTCAGTAGAAATTACATGAAAGTATGCTTTAGTTTGCCATAAATGCTTGTCAGTATATTCAGCTGTAACCATATTATAAATATGTTGACAATATAAATATGAAATTATGCATTAAGATGAAAAGTCATCAGGTTATTCTATCTACAATGCACAATTTGTGCACATTATACATAATTACTGCAGAATAGTACAAGAAATACAGTATGGTAGTACATTGTGTGTGTGTGTGTGTGTGTGTGTGTGTGTGTGTGTGTGTGTGTGTGTGTAAAGCAATGATCAGGTCCCCTGACCCTCATGTGAGTCTGTTCATCATGAGTGTGTTAATGGGTTGCAGATGTGTGTTGTTGAGCTTTTTGTGTGTGTGTATGTGGAGGCTCTCTGCAGGGTGAGAAGTGTCTAGTTGGGGGAGGGGTAATTGTGAAGTGGGCGTGTCCGAGTGGATCGAGTCCAGGCTCTGATTGGTGCATTTTCTCACTGGGGAGCAAAGATGCCAATTTACAAGCCTGCAGCACACTGAACATAAGTCTCTCTCTGCTCGCTCAGCTCACACACACACACACACATAGAGAGAGAGCTAATGCCACACTGACATTCAAAGCTGTAATAGTGCTTACTTCCCCACTTCCAACTGGACACATTGTCTCCCCTGCATGCGCACTCACCAGTGTTATAATACTATGCTTTATGAAATTAAATTAGCAGTGAATAACTGTAGACTCTGCAGGTTTAGATTTACAATGGCCATCTTGACAAATTGATTGATTTGCAATTCAGTTGCGCTTACAAAATGTCTGAATGCCATTAAATTAGATAACAAAACATCAAAGCATGTGTCTGTATCTGGGCTCAAATACTGCAGGAACTTTTCACTCACTTCACTGTTTTTATCATTTTTGTTCAATGACTTTTAATCATCTGGCAGTGATTTTAGTGGATGTAAATAGTCCGTTCCTCTCAAGTTCACACTGGCGTTAGCTGTCAAATCAACTGCTTATGCAATTAAAACCTATTTTGTTTTGCCTGATAAGCGTACATTCTTGTAAGAAACAAACACTTGATTTGATATTCGTTATCTGCAATGGTGTTAATTAGCATAACATTTTTAGAAAACGGTGTCGGATTTCAATATCCGAAATCGCTGTCCTTGTTGGAACATTTACATTTTGCCCTATTTTTTTAGGTTAACTTAATAACAGCTGGCAAATTAAATACTTTAGTTCATGAATAACAGAAAATCTATTGAATTAAAAAATTCTTGTCAAGGCAACTACAGATTGTTTAGCATTTAGCAATGTGATGAGCTACAAACCTTGTTTATTCACCTTTATGTTTGATTTTTAGTTTAATTTCAGTTTCTCCACTTCATTCTATGGGCATTATTCGCTTCTTAAAAATGGAGCACAGCATTTTACCCTTATAGGCAAATATTTAAAATACACCTCTTGCAATGAGATGCACAAATCTAAAACATGGTCATGATCAACAAAAGTCAAATTCAGTAAAAATATTAACCATGTGACAGCTTTTTTAGAGTTTCCAAATTTTTTTAAGCTGCAATGTATTCTGGGAACTTTTATACTGACGACTCAATTTGGACAGTTAGGACAACATTGGACAAGTTTTGAACAAAAAGCCTACTTGAGTATTTGTAAGGTCAACTAAACAACTTAGAAACATGTTTAGAGTATTCTGGTTCAGATCGCAAAAAATAATAAACTCACTCCTACCAAAAATATTTCTTCAAGCTACTTTTTTACATTTGTTAGAATAACTTTTTGCAAGTTGCAGGGTATTGCAAAGCTGAAGAACAACAAAATATATAAATATGTAAAGGTATAAAAAATCTAAAATAATAAGTAAACAATAAAATGATGAGGAAAATTGTGAAATCTAATTCAGATGCCCGCCCTGAATGGCATCTTCCTCCAGACCCGCCTCTGCTGGATACCTGCAGCCCTTCGTCTTCACCGGTGATGCCTCGCTGTGACGTGAAGCCTCAGGTCGAGCAGCCACCAGCCTCGCCCGAGAGAGAGGATCCTGTGGCTCCGCCTCCTGCCTCTGATCCCTTCGCCCCACCTCGGCCAGTCGACCTGTCGGCTTCGATTGGCTCCTCCCACCCTCGGCTCCACCAGAGACCCTCGACCTTGCGGCTCCACTGGGTTCCCTCGTCTCTCCGGCTTCACCGGGTTCCCTCGTCCCTCCGGCTTCACCGGGTTCCCTCGTCCCTCCATCTGCCACCAGGTTCCCTTGTCCCTTCGGCTCCACCGGGTTCCCTCGTCCCTCGTTTTCATCAGTCACATGTTTCTTTGTTCGAATTTCCCGCCACTCCTTTGTCTCTATGGTTACTAACATGATTAGTTCATTCAAACCCCATTCTGAAATTCTCAGAATCTATCCGGAAACGTTGGAGAGAGAATCTTTTCTCCCAGCCCTAATGTACAGTATGACCAACACAATATTATATAGATTAAACATAAACTGTTGTTTCCTGTAGGTCAGGCCTATATGTGAAGCGTGCCAAGTCGATGCTACCTCTGCAGACTGCTTTACTCTTGCGTTTACAGACTATAATCACAGCCTTTGTTGTTAAAAAATCTTGTTTTATCGCAATATTATCGCAAATGCAATTAATCGCTCAGCCCTACTTTGATGCAAAATAATGTGTATAATAGCCCCAAATCACAATTTCTCATTGAAGCAAAATTTGCCGATCAGCAAGGAGCAGGTGCGCATGAGTCGAATGTGTCCATCCTGAGCTATTGGAAATTGTAGGTTGGGTCAATGTAACTCAATTAAGTTAAAGCAGCATTCCCTTGTTTTATGTTATATTAAACTGATTTAAGTAGGTTACAACAACAAAATTAGAATTTGTAGGCAGAATCAGGTAAATTCCTCCTTAAAGCTGAACGTTCACTTTTTACAGTGCATGTCATTTGCAATTAAACGAAAATGTATAATAATTTACATTCATATCAAATGCAATTTTTTTTTTACCATCTTTATATGTAATTTCACAATTCTACATTAATATACATTAATTTAAATATAATCAAATAACACACTACAGTTAAAATGATAACCAAGTACTTTACATGTGCTGTAATGTTAGTCGACACTACGAAATAGAATAATTATTTAAAGCACGGTAAAAAATGACTAAAATATATAATGCAGAAAATGCATTGCATTTATAAGTGCTTAAAATGCACTTTAAAGAAAAACTCTTAATTTGACATTATGCACCTTAAATTAGGCTTTTTAAAGACGTGTTAAGAAACTTGGTCTTGAAAGTGTACTCTCTTTAAGTGGCTTTTTTTCCCATTAATATTTCTGTTTATTATATATAAGATTTGAAGTGCACTTCTTTGTCACAAGGGGTTCATGCTGTATCATGCTGAGCACACACTAACTCAGAACAGGTTTCCTGTCCCGTAAGCGTTTGTGTCAAAGAGTGCCTCGTCTGCCTCTCTGCTCTGTGACCTCACTTCCTCCCACACACACTCACAGTCCTTGCAGTAGATCATCCATCTCATTACACTAAATGAAATGCATCCATAAGGTTGAGAGACATGCAGTAATAGTGTTATTGCTCTAAATTGTTAAAAGTAAAAAATGTGTAGGTGCGATCACGTCCTCTGCGCTGGGCAATCCTCAGTCATCCGCTCTCTTTAGAGGCAGAGCCCTGCCGAGAGGCATTAAGGAGATAAATCGGTGACTTCCCTTCGGTGACAGAGTCCTCATGTGTCTTTGCTTGCATCCATTGATCAGAGTTTATTGTATTTGTGTTGTTGGATTATTAGGCTACAGTAATACATACGAATTTAAGAGGAAATGCAACAAAGCCACAAAGGAAACAATTATTGGCCATCGACATGTGTGCGTTTGTATGTTCTCTGACAGCACATATATTCTCCTTTGAGATTTGGTTATTAAAATTAAAATGTTGCATTAGTACTATGAGTTGCAGATTGAATTGACGGGTCAAACTGCCATGATCCTGTAGCTTCAGCTCTGAATCTGATGTTGAGGTGTAATGATGAGGAAAGGTTTGAGACATGTATCTGGTGTATGGCTCATGTGTTGCTCGTGGATCATGTGTAAGACAGCTCTGGGCCAGAGAGTAGATTACAGGTGCACCTGTGTGATGATGAGTTCCCAAAGTTTCAGCATCCTTACCTGACTGACCTTAAAAACACAGCTGTTGCCGTCTGCAGACACACACATGGATCCTCTACATGTCTTCCGATTTACAAACCTCACTGTAAAAAAAAAATATTTTCATAATTTGTTATCACAAATTTAGCAACACTTTACAATAAGGTTCAGTAGTTAACATTAATTAACTACCTTAGTTAACATGAACTAAGAATGAACAATACTTCAGCATTTACTAATCTTAGTTCAAATTAATTTCAGCATTTACTAATACATTATTAAAATCAAAGGTTGTATTTGTTAACATTAGTTAATGCACTGTGAACTAACATGAACAAACAATGAACAGCTGGATTGTTATTAACTAACATTAACAAAGATTCATAAATAACAAATGTATTGCTCATTGTTAGTTCATTTTAGTTAATACGTAAACTAATATTAACTAATGAACCTTATTGTAAAGTGTTTCCACAAATTTTTATCTTTTGTCAAATCAATGTATAGAACATAATATTAGGAGTTTCTGTTGATTAAATCAATCTCCTTCATTGTATTAACTAAAAAAAAATTATTTCAATCAACTCAATATTTTAAGGCAATCAGGTAACTTACTTTAAGTTAAAGGAGAACTCTGGTCAATTTTAACATTGAGCTCATTTTTTTGTACATTTGGAGTGCTGTCAGTACAGAGAACAACGACAAAAATCGGTGTTGCCTACACCGTGTTATCCTCTTTTTAAAATTTGCACCCTGTTGACTTCAATGGGGCAAGTTTTAAACCTGCTTTTAGCCTCTTAACATCCTTGATGTGTCATTACAAGTGCACAGGTCATGTGAGTGATTCCTTCAGCGTGAACACGGGTCAATCTGACTGCAGTAGATGCGAAAGATATCGATGAAAATGATATTTATTTAGCCAGCGCTCATACCTGTATTTACATCCTGTTTTCGGTCAAAGTCCATAGTAATCGATTGTCGAGTTCACGCGCATGATCATAGGTACTAAACCAATGCGCGTGAACTCGACAATCGATTACTGTGGACTTTGACCGAAAACAGGATGTAAATACAGGTATGTGCGCTGGCTGAAATAACATCACTTTTATTCATATCTTTCACATCTACTGCAGTCAGATTCACTCGTGTTCACTCTGAAGGAATCACTCACATGACCTGTGCACTTGTAATAACACATCAAGGATGTTAAGAGGCTAAAAGCAGGTTTAAAACTTGCCCCATTGAAGTCAACAGGGTGCAAATTTTAAAAAGAGGATAACACGGTGTAGGCAACACCGATTTTTGTCGTTGTTCTCTGTACTGACAGCACTCCAAATGTACAAAAAATGAGCTCAATGTTAAAATTGACCGGTGTTCTCCTTTAAACCAACAATCATTTTTTAGAGCGTACTAACTACAGTATATTGGCAGCTGATGTACAGAGGTGGACGAAGTACACAACTTCCTTACTTGAGTGAAAGTACAGATACTACTGGTCAAATATTACTCCGTTACAAGTAAAAGTTGTAAAGACCTATTTTTACTTAAGTAAAAGTACAGAACTACTCGTTTTTAAAAATACTTGAGTATCAAAAGTAAAAAGTAAATGTCAATGCATTGTTTTATTATTGTTGCATTGTTGTATGTAATACTTAAAGTACCGTATGCCTCTGAATCTATGCCTGCATACACCTACCCTCATATCAATATCAAATTTATTTCTAGAACACAGTTCAGTAGTGGGATTGAATGTGAGATTGAATTGAAGGATGAATAAGTGCACTCAATAACGTCCACAATGGTTTCGGACACCCAAATGGCTGTTCCCTCAAATATTGCCCTATTTAAAGTTTTTTGGCTTTTAGTATGAATATGTTAGCCTTACTGTTATCTATAAGCTAGTGTGCTCCAAAAAAAGTGACAAAATTCGCATTTAGAAGACCATACCCAACGCTGAAAATGAAAATCAGGTTTATTTCAGAATCCAATGTCAGATTGACGTTGATCTCCAACGTTGGACAGACGTTGTATTGTGGTTGAAAATGAAAATCGGGTTGACGTCAGAAACCAACATCAGTCGGGTTCTGACGTCAACCCGACTTTTATTTTCAATCAATATCCAACGTCAATCTGACGTTGTGTTCTGATGTCAATCAGAACTTTCATTTCCAACCAAAATGCTTTGTCTTTCAAATGTAGTGAAGTTAAAGTAAAAAGTTTCCAGAAAAAAATAATACTCAAGTAAAGTACAGATACTTAAAAAGTGTACTTAAGTACAGTACTCAAGTAAATGTACTTTGTTACTGTCCACCTCTGCTGATGTATAAAGCAAAAGTTTACATTAATTGGAACCTCTTAAGGTTAATTATTGAAAATTCTGACATAATTTACATACTCAACCTTGATGTTCCAGACCATTATGACTTTCTTCTGTGGAACAACAAAGGTCAGTGAATGTTTGAAGGGTAAAGAATGTCCTGGACACTCATTTTCTTATGATTAGAAATGTATGAGGAAGCACAGATAATCAAAGTGGCCTGAAGTGTGCTTAATTGTATTGCACTTAATTGTGTTGAGTGTATACTCATAGTATAATCTTTTACATTTGTAAAAAAAATAAATAAATAAATAAATAAATAAAACTGCCCTTAATTGTATTTAATGTTAACTTGTAACTGTAAATAATGTAATATTAATGCACAGAACTGTACTCAAAAATAGTACACTTTCATGACTATGCTTCTTAAGTACACTTGAAACGCAAGTATCAAGCGCAAAACGCAAGTAACTTTGTGGGCGGGTCTTGGGCGCTGTTGCTATTATACCGGCGGGATAAATGACTCTTGCGCCCGACGCAAATCTAAAATGGGTTGGTCTGAAGTAGCTTCATTACTCATAGGTGTGGTTTGGACTTAACATGAAATAAACCAATCAGAGCGTCATCTCACATTCCCTTTAAGAGCAGGTGCGCTTGTTCCATGGCGGATTCCTATTAGGCAGATTTGCCAGGCGCGCGCCAGGAGTGGTTCACAGCCGAGGAGACCGACGTTCTCGTCAGGGACGTTGAGGATGGAGTAACACACCCAAATTAACTTCGGTTAAACAGGCGTATGATAATTTGGGTAAATGTGTAAGCTAGATATGCTTTTATAATAAACTGTTTATCTATCTATCTATCTATCTATCTATCTATCTATCTATCTATCATAATAATGTATGATTTGCAAAAATGATAACTGCTGCGTCTGTGTGTAGATGAGAGAATCAAAGTGTATGCGCGTTGTGCACACGCTACATTGATTATGGCCAAGCATGCGCCCTTAAAATCTCATATGAATAACATGCGCAACGCGCCACTGACTTTAAACTAGTTTTTTCGGTCAGTGGCGGAATTGTTTTCTAAACCTGCAAAATAGCACCAGGGAACGTTTGCGCCGGAACACGCCTCCTCTTTGCGCTGAACCGCCCCGGGAGCGCAAGTGTATTTCTTAGTTAACCAACGTGCGTCTGTGGAGGGAAAAGTCCGCTCTACGCGGGTGCAAAATAGGAATGATACATGCATCGGTGTACAAAGTCAATTGCGCTGGGTGCAAGATAGGGCCCTTAAAATTATTGTTTAATTATCTTTAATACAAGTAAATACAAGTCTTAAGTCCTACTTAAGTGGGTCAAAAACACTAAAGTTCAACTAATTGCATTTAATATACATTTAAACTATAATACATTTTGGTTACACTTTTATTTTAAGCTGTCCGTGTTACAATGTAATTATACATTTAAGTAATGAGTAATATTAACTACATGTAGGGTTAGGGTTAGTAGGTTTAGTTGTGTGTAATTATGCACAGTTTACTACAGTAACTAAATGCAACATGTAACAAGGACACTGTAAAATAAAGTGTTACCTACATTTTCATTTAATTGCAATTAACATGCAGTTACGTGTCATAAAACATTACATTCAGTTCAAAGTATGATAAAGTGCACTTCTTTTTCATAAGGCTGTTGCTTTGCTGATGGTGTGTGAAATATCCAACCAATTCAAATTAATGTGGCCATATTAAATGATAGCTGACAAAATGAACCTTTAGCACATATACACATTGAAAATACAACCTTCTATTTCAGAAAAAAGTTGACAAATAAAAATATTGTTGACTCATCATTCACTGAGAGGTGTACAAATACATAAACAGAGGGCAAACAGCTGCAGAAATAAAACATGTCACACTGTCGTGTCTGAATGAAAGCCGGCGTTTATAGAGACATTAAACTAGAGGAGTCTGGATTCTTATTAATGTCAGTAGTAGAAGTCCAATGCAATATGCATAAAGAATCTGAATGATTAAAATGAGACTATTGCGACTGGTACTGGCTATATTTTTACACTGAAAGGTGCTCAGGGCTGGTTTGATTGTGATCAAATTAATTGCATTGGGTTTATAATTATTGGGTCATTCATTTAAAGGTTTCTTCCACAAAAAGATCAATATTATCTGGAATCTGGAGCCATTAAATGTTTGAGCTCGAGGTGGGGTTTCGATTCCAAACGTACTTCCATTGTGGAGAGCTGCCAAATATCCCTGTGGAAAGAAGCCACACAAACACACACACAGGAAGTGACCCAGACATCCTCAATTTCCCTGTTCAAGTGCGTCTTTTTAGACCAGCAGTGTTGTACATGTGGAGAGGCATTTACACAACGCACAAACTATCTGTTCCCCCCAAAACGTACACTCTCTCTCACACACACACACACACACACAAACACACACACACAGCTGACTGGAATGCTGCTGTTCCTGCACAGAGGTGATTTGCTCTCCTGGGATCCAGCCGTGTCATTTGCAGAACATAAATTTGAGCCTATTGGCTAGTAAAGGTTGTCCTTTGTTCTGCGTTCAGCGGGGAATTGCTGTAAGCGCGTATCACTGATCAATGCACACACACATGCATTGAAAGTCATATAGTCTGGGTCTGATTTTATTCACCAAATTGAAAGTGCGATACTGACTATTCATATTACTGTAAAAAAAAAAAAGTGTATTTACAGTATATTCATGTTCTGCTGGCCATACTTCCACAGTCATTTTTACTTTGTGTATGCATCACAGTATATATATATATATATATATATATGCAAAGATGCATTCATTTGATAAAAGTGACAATTGTGATGTTACAAAATGTTTCAAATAAATACTGTTTTTTTTTACTTTCTATTTGTCAAAGACAAAAATACTAAGCAGCACAACTGTTTTCAACACTGAAAATAATGGGAAATATTTTAATTAATCACAGAAATAAATTATAAATTATACAGTAAATACGTTAAATAATCTATTTTAAAAAACTGTTTTAAATTGTAATAATATTTCACAATATATCTGTATTTTGGATCAAATAAATTCAGCCTGTATTTTTGAATAGACCATCTCCAAACTTTTAAACATAGTGTATATTTTAATAAATAATACATTTACAAATGTTTGTACATACGATATTTACCACATATAGCGTAAAAAGTTCAATTAAATTGAGTAAATTAAATTTAAATTCTCCAAGTAACACAAAGCAACCAATTGTCTTCAGTAACTCTATTGCATTGGCTGTATGAACTCGTTTTGGACCAGCTGGAGTTTGTTTATAAGCGTACAGTCAAAGGGAACGCTAATCAAGAACACTAAAGTATTTACACTATTGCCCCACAATGAAGCACAATATGTTTTTGTTTTTCCAACAGTAATTTCTTTTGCCAAAATTGATTTTACATTCAATAAATACCTAATTTTCCTGTCAGAAAAAGTCCTTTCTCAGGGAACGGTTGCAATAGGATCTGCTGTATGCTTACAGTAAGATTAAAATATTAATAAGATTCAGATCTAAGTGTGAATTACCATATCATTACACAAATGTATTCTTTTGGGAAGACGCTTCATTCAAGGTGACATTGCGCTGCGCACATTATGGCACTATGCAGAATACGACTTTATGAGATTCATTCAACCTGCCGTTTATCAGACGGGTTAAATAAACAGGAGCGTTCAAGCAGGACAAGCGCTCGACGTGTCAACAGAAACCAGGTCTCCTCTTAGCATATTTCCCCATGCCTCTCGGCTTCCACCGGAGATGATATTTACATAAGTAGCTGCTTACTTCTGTCCGCTGACCTCTGAGAGCTTTTTTATGACCCAAAGCTCATCTTTTAATTCAAGATCTGTATTTTTGGTGATTTGAGAGCGCTGACATGCTAATGCACTGCTTTAGCTCCTGGCTATTTTTCACTGCGACGTTGAATATTCAAAAGATGTGCTTAAGAAAAGAGAGAGCGCGATAGAGTCGGGGTACGAGAGGAGGGGGTGGAGAGAGTTAACATTAATTAATATTCCACGCAGTAAAAATGAAAGCGAGACCAAGGCTAATTTTATGGGACAATTAATCATGGCTCTCAGTAATTACACCCGGGAGTTTACAAATGATTTTTTAGGGGCCGATAGTAGAAGAAAGAGAGATAATACACAGCCATCAGACGCTGCGAACTCCCCCAAACTCACCAATTAAAGGCGTCTGCAGCTGCTGCGATTGTGCGTCCAGGGAAAGGCGACGAGAGGCGGAGAGAATGAAGATGACAGGGTTTAAAAAACACCTGAGGGTGCTGTGCAGTGGAGGACAGGCAGGCTAGAGCAGGTCCGGGGCCCGTCCAGGTGCACGCTGGGTAAAAATAACAGGCCTCACAACACAATGGGAATGTGTGACATGACAATGCAGGCATCTAGAGCAGCCCTGCTTCCTGCTGCAGTGGCACAACACACACACACACACACACACTCACACTCACACACGCACAGCTGACACAAGCCCGGTCCCGTTGAGGTACCAGTCTCAGATATGAGAACTGGAGAAAAATCGCATTGTTCAGGGTTAGTCTAGAGGATTTGATAATATGCTGGAAGTCATAATTTTTCCTTCCAAAGAAACTTTAGTGTTAGAGACCTTATTGTAGAGAGAAAATTATTAGGGAACTTAATGTGCTGTTTTACACCAAAATACTTAACTAAACTTAACAACTACCTTACTAACTATTAATAAGCAGTAATTGGGAGTTTATTGATGCGAAAGTTGTAGTTAATAGTGAGAATTGGACCCTAATCTAAAGTGTGAGCTAAAGGGAACTCAATGTGCTGTTTTACCAAGAGCTGCACAAGCATCCATCTAAGGCACCAAACATACTCTGAACAAGCTTGCAAATGCCTAAAATCTCAGATGTCAACCAATTGAAGTGTATTGCACACAAAACTGGAATGTATTTCCCAATCCTCCAAGCTCTATTCTGGGTTGAGTTTCCCATAAATCGTTGAAGAAATCAACTAGTCTCGACTGTTTCCCGAAACCATATTGTCCCAAATATGGTCGTTCAACCACGTTGGTTATTAATGTCATGCAGGTGGTGGAGTAATAACTTCTTTTAATGAATCCGTTTGAGATTTTTTGCTGTAAATTACGGACATATCTGAGGACCATTTCTCATTTTTCTCAGATATTTTGCTTTATTTCCAGATTCAATCATCGTTCTTCACTCAAAAAAAAAAAAAAACTATTTGAATGAACATAAAAAAATCATGGAAAGGATTTCCACATGATTAACTTGCTTTATTTCAGCATTATGCAATTCTGTTATTCCAATTTAATGTACTTACGTTGGGTCAACTTAATTTATTAAGGTTGATTCAACTTATTTACTATGGTTGGACACAGCTTAATTTAGTAGTGTCAGCCCAACTAATTTACTTAATTTGCATTCAACTTATGTGTTTGTTATTTTCATTCATCCATTAATATTTCATTTATTTTAGTGACATATAATTAAATTGATAGACTATAGCTAGCTATTTGCTAGTAGTAGCACATATTAGCATCTTAAATGCTAAGATTTACATGCTCCTTCAACCAAAGCAGTTATAAGTAACCAAATCAGTCCACAGCCAAACAAAATGCTCCACACTTCTCCACAATGGTAACCCACTGTAATTTAAATGGTTCTAATAATTCCAATGTAATTGAACATTAAACACAATTACACACTATCAAGTCTTCCCCTTTTCTCATTTTAAAAAAAACACATAAAATAACACTTAATTTTAACATTTATTCTCTCTTAATTCAACCATATGCAAAGCATGCTGGGAACTAACAAGCACTGCCCAGTTTCAGTTAATGCAACACAAATCATTCATGTAATCCAACACAAACGGATTAAGTAAACTTAAATTTGACATATTAAGCAGATTGAACACAATCAAATTAAGTTAGGGCAAAATGGCAGTTGGCGTCGCACTATACTGCCACCCTCTGGATGTAAGAATTTTTTACTTAACATAAATGGTTTGTGTTTAGACAACACGTTAGGATTTTGGATTTTGGATTTTGTACTGTTAAGCTGAGACATAATTACGTGGACCTTAATAGAAAAAAACATTTCAAGTCAACAAACACAATTATTATACGTAAACTAAATATAAATATATTATGTAAAGTGCACAACCTTCCTAGTTCATTTTTTTGAGTGTTGCGTTGTTGCGTAGCACATGCGCACTCTTCAAAAACAATGCTTTAAATCTCTCGACAAACTAAAAGACGTAAATTACATTTGTATATATTCTAAATAAAAGATACAGATTGTACTGAATGTTAGTTTGCTAATTTTGCTCAAGATATGGATTTATTAAGTCCACATGTCATGTAAACTAGAAACTCTGCTTGTTACCACAGTTCGAGAGCTGTCGTTTCAGCCACACAACTTTTGAAGATATTAATTCAGAACTCTCTTTTTTCTCTCCCCAAAGCTTTTCAAATGTGCCAATATTTAGAGAGCTGCAGATCAGTTATCATCACCCTGCTTCCCTCGACAGAAATGCAATAGTATTTTTCCATTGGCTTTTGGATTTTTGCAGAAAAAAATTGCAGCTCTGTGACCAACAATTCTTACAAGTTTTGTTCTTCATGATAATCTTTACAAATGAACACAACTTTTAGTATTTTTGAAGTAAAAATACAATCACCAGAAGTAAAAAGCTACATGTAGCCTACAAACGAACTACACCATGGTCCCACTTCAGCGTCACCACCATATTTATTCTTTATTTAAATCTTTATTTAAAACGTACGTGTTGGAAATTTTGAGTTAGAATATTTTGCAAGAGCGTTATTACATACAATGAGGCTGTGAAAGTGGACTAGTGAGTAGTGAGGATACTTTTGTAGACAACCGCCTTCTTCAAGACAAGTAAAAATCACAACAGGGTATTACTGATGTGATTTATGCCATAGAATAAAATGTGAAAATATCTTGAGCTTGTGTGAACCTCAGACCTTGTTTCAGGCTTCAAAAAAAAAACATTAAAAAAAACTTGACTCTTGACAACATTGACTTCAGGACGATGGGACTCTGAGTTTATGCCTACAAATACACATGATCCCTGCTGTAGTCTATGAAGAACTGTGGAGGGAACACACGGAGGGGGTTTCAGTGCGAACTCAGGACTCCAGTTCAGTTCTCCACAACCATATTTCATGGGCTGAGATCTCACAGAAGTACTGTGGTTTTTCAGAACATATTGTTTGTTTTTTACTTGAGGAGACCTAAAAAACCAGGAAACTTTATTAAATGCTCATAAAGGTGTAGTGTCATTATAAAACAGACATGAAAGTCAACTATAATTTGGTTGTTTTTGTCTTCAGTGTGAAATTTTAAACGACTAACCCGTTTTTTGGTTTCTTCTTTTTACTTACCTCATGGATATCTGTAGTTGCATTGATATTTTTACTCAAAATTGAGGTTTAGTCTCAGTTCTCGATATGTCTCCTTAGCTACTTGCTTAGGTAATTGTCTCCGATGTAGCTGATGTATTGCACCCACAGCAGAAGCTTGAGTTGAAACGCTGTGGAAAACACGCTGTGTCGCTTGAAGAGGTTGAATATTGGTCCCTTCCTTTTCTCTGGCCTGTTTATTTTATAAGATTATGTGTGTATGTCCAACCAAACCCAGTTTTTGGCCGCTGTAGCCACCAGAAGTCGTGCAGTGAAGCCGAGTTTGTCTTTGCTAATACAATCCCACCGGTTGACCTTCCTCTATCCGGAGTGGATGCGGGCTCAGATAGCAGATGATTGGCAGCTGGAGTAAATGCAAGGGGCGCCCAGCATTTCAGAGAGTAAACGCGCCGCGCCAACTCTGACATAACCTGATCTTGCCCTGACGAGACTCACACACAGTCATACATCAGTGCCAGACAGCCGGCACAACCGTACACACACACACACACACACACTGGAGCATTGAGGGTGGACACATATGAAACAGCCTTGTTTAACACTTATAACAACTAACAGCTGCTGAAATAGTATATTATAGGACATTCGATTGATGGATGGATGGATGGATGATCTATCTATCTATCTATCTATTGAACCATAATAAATTTGTCTTGAGAAAGACAGTGTAAAGAGATCTTAGGTGCGAAACCATTCTAATATCAGTATATTAAAGTAATCTCCTCTTCAGACATAATAATGGCTTTCCAAAGAGTGTGATGAGTTTGAGACTGGCTTTTGATTCATTACACGATCAAAGCCTTTACAAGACGAGTCAGGTTACTGAGTTTGTTGTTTTTAATAATGAAAGTTATTATGCTCTCTCATAATAGTATTAGTAGATGAAGAAATGAAAATATCCGGAAACATAATGAAGCCTGCTGCAGTCATCTTTGCCATATCAAAAAAATGGTCCAATACTATTACAACAATCAGATGAATCATATTTTATTCTCAGATTGCTGGGCTCGAATACAATGCATTTCAATGAATGGAAACGTTTTGCATCTTTACGCTTCCATTTGTAGGAATGTGACGATATCAAGAGCCAATCAGCATAGAACAATCCATTACAATGACATGTTTCTGAGGTCACTTAAAATTACTTTTTCATAGGATTGAATTTTGTTTTGCATATTGTTTGTCTAGCGCACTCAAGGACAAACTAATTCCTTCTGTGATTGGTCTTGCATGTGTCTGAATATGTGCACATTCATGAGTTTGACCTACCTTGTCACCGTTCAACTAAACACCAGGAAAACACATTTGAATCACATTACCAGATGAAAGTCGAGACAAGGCTTTTATGTGCCACGCATTGCTTCTGTTGTAGTCTGGTCTTGCGTGACTAAGACAGTCAGCTGCTCCAAACCCAAGTTACACAGTCAAGATATTATAAGAAAGCATTGCATGTATACTTTGTGGATAACCATTGTGAAAAAGAAGTGTGCTTTATTGGTATTGAATGTGCCCTTGTAGTGTACTTCAACCTTAAAAGTATATTTTCTTGAAATGAATTGCTGATAACGTAATTGTGATCAAATATAAGCCACTTTAGCATACTTAAAGAGATCAACTGGTTCTTAAGACAATTAAGTAGTAAAAAGTGCACTTATAATAATGTCAAAATAAAAGTTTTTCTTTTGAAATGCATTTTAAATCATTGTTTTAATAATGAACACTAACTGACTCACTTAAGCGCATTTAAAGTACTTGATTATAAGTTTAACTGTAGTGTGTTATTTGATATTACATTTAAAATTAATACATTTTAAATGTACTAAATTGTAATTGTAACTAAATTTTTGCAAATGTGTTATTACAAATATTTTCAATAGAAATGAAATTAAAGTATATTTTAGTTTACCATAAATGCATGTCAGTGCATTCAGCCGTAAGCTAATTATGAAATTATGGTAACAGATTAGTTTAGGGTTAAATTCTCAATATTAACTTGTTGCTTATTTGCATGCATATTACTAGGATATTGGCTGTTTATTAGTACTTATAAAGCACATATTAATGCTATATTTTGCATGACCATATTCTGCATCCCTTAATACCCAATACCAAAACTTAACAACTACCTTACTAACTATTAATAAGCAGTAATTAGGAGTTTACTGAGGCAGAAGATAATAGTTAGTTGAGAATTGGACCCTAACCTAAACTGTGACTGAAATTACATTTATGAGGGTCAAAAAGCACTCTAAAGTTCAGCTAATGGCATTCAATATAAATGTTAACTGCATTTTTATTTATTTGCGTTTATTTGCATTGCAGTCTCTGAAAATAATACATTCAGTTCACGCTTAAGTATATTCGGCTACACTTCATTTCAATGGTCCATTTTAGACATACTAACTTTGCAACTACAGGTCAACTACCTACCAGTCATTAGAGTATTAGTAGACACTTAGTAGACTGTTAGGTTAGTGTTAGTAGAATAAGTTGACATAGTTGCAGAGTTGCAGAGTTACTTAGTCAGTATAATGTATGTTGGGGAGCATCACAATAACGAGTTAGCAGATATTAAGCAGACAGTCTACTAATACTCTAGTGAGAGTTAGTTGACATGTAGGTGCAAATTGGACCATCGAAGTAATGTTACCGTATATTCTTTTTAAAGTGCATTATTTCCAAAATAAGTACTCTTTTTAAAGGTATGCTGAAATATACTTCTTTTTCCCAAAGAAAGCAATGCCAGAATGCACTATGAATACATTTTTTAATCCAAAATGGTGGAAGGAGTCAAGAGTAATGTAGATAACTGTGTATTTAAGACGATACTGGCTGAATGTGTAGTAATATATGATTCAAGCTAGAGAGAGATTCGTAGGCCTCAGGCGGTGAACATGACATCTTTATAACTGAAGTAATTTAATTGTGACACCATAAATCACACTGTTGCTCTCTTTGTTTTAGTCCTCTGTGATACTGCAATCCAATTAAACTAATTGCAAGTTCTGTGTTTTTATTTTATTCTGTAATTGGACATTAGAACCTGGGAGCATATATCTTGGAGAGTAATTATTCATTTGAAACACCTCTTAATATGCTAATGTCTTAAATTAAACTGCTGTCGCCGTGGCAGTAACTGGAACAATAAAGAATATTGATTTAGAGAGATTCTTGTCCAATCTAGGATATTATGTATCCTGGTGTGGGTATAGCGATCATTAAACAGGGAGGGAAGGACCTCAGACCAAAGGTGTTTTTGCACCGGGTAGTCATTGGAACTCACTTATAGGAACTAGCCAGCAGGACGGTCCTCGAAAACTACATTTTGCTACTAGGGCCTTTTTCCTGGTTGCATTCGGACCGGCTGATGTAATGGGATGTAAGCCCTCACTTATGTCCTCACTTATGTCCTGTATGATGTCCATGACGTCGGTAATACTGACAGAGAACTAACTCAAACCCAAACATGCTAACAGCACATCTACATCATTCACTTTGGATCAAAGTTTCTGTGACATTAATAAATGTCTGGTTGTTGTGCGGGACTTTTATTTTGACAGCGCAGTGACTTTTATTTTGATGGCACTGAGCCTGAGCAGACAGCGCTCCCATTCTCCATCTTCCTTAGTTTACAATCTGTGTAACAGTCCTATCAAATATGTTTTTAGTTAGAACTGTTAAACAAAGAAAGTTAACAGTAAACGAAAACGTATTTTTAGTAGTTTTCCGAGTGGTTGATGTCCATTGTTGAAAGCTGAGCAGAAACACATAAGCATGTTTCGCTTGGTCGCGTTGGATTTCCTCCTTAAGGCCCAGATATACTCATAGCGAAGTTCTTTTTTGTTCTTCGTTTAGGGGTAAAACAAAGTCCGTAATACGTGAGCAGCAATATAGTGTTAGCGAGCATCTGATGTCGCTCACACTGCTGAGAGCGAAGTTTAGATGAAAATGTAAATACGTGCTGTGCGCTTTCCTCTCAATAACAAAATAAACACACTAAAATTGAGAAAACAGCAAGCAGTTTTTTTAAAAAAGCATAAGAAAAGCATCTGATCATAGCTACGTTGATATATTTGCACGAGCTCTGCAATTCGGCACTCTAGTAAAGTCCCATCACTTTATACAATAGATTGCTTAATATCAAGCAGCTTTACCATATTAAACATGAAAAACAGTGTCAGTGTCTCATTTCATCAGAGGTACAACTTAATTTTCTACTGTAAAGCAGCTCCTCCAGTGTGTTTTATGTTTTCACTGACGGACCATGAGGGACTAAACTGGACAATTGAAGTGGAAAAGATTTCCACATGAAAGAAGGCGGAGCCTCCGTGTACACCTACCTATTACATCATAGCCATGGACCAATTTGTTTTTGCCTGCATGGTTTTGTTTGAAATGACTTCACATCAGTTCGTTCTTCAATTCGTCGGTTCATCTATTGCTGTTTTCCATGTTCGTGGGGTCAATATGCTATTAACTGTGTTTACACAGCTTTTTACAAATGGTGGGTGCTGCTGTTTCGCATGAGTTAGGCCGTTCAATGCTTACGTCACTGGTAGTTCCTGTGTAGTGCTGGGTTGGACATAGCCTTGCGTAGCCAGACTTCAGACTCCATAGCAGTTTTCATTGGCCAATGACCAACCAGAGGTCGTCTGACTGACATATAAAGCAACCAATCACAGTTCGTTTTGATCCACGTCATGTTTAGGGGTGTGAAAATTTAATATTTTAAGGAGTCTATGAGTCTACTTTACATACTTCACATACTTTTGAAAATCCAGCGTTCAGTTTATCTTGATAAGCGCTCATTGTCACAGTTGTAAACACGACGGTGTTCTTCTTCCATGAGGGGGTTTGGCATCACGGCATCTTTGTTTCCAGGCGGACCGTTAAAGAATGCAACACACGACTCCCGGAAACCCTGTAGAATTCATTTAATCAGATGACGTCTTCGAAACTCCAGAATTGTTGCAGTGTGCCTTATGCATTATAGGCATGACGTCTGAGGCTGAGACTAGGTTAGACCCTACTCTAGTAGCGTTCCTATAACTAAAATCGTTCCCAGTTCCTGTGGCGTGTGAACACACCAAAAAGCATGTACTTCTGCCAGTAGTGATAGGAACTATGAATATGTTCCTCCTGTGCGAAAGCCGTTCAAGAGAAGAAGGGAACTATAACCTTAAAGTACCGTGCTGGTACCATTATAATGTGATGGTATCAGATGATGGTAAACTCTGATATAAGCCATGGTACTAAATACCATAATCAATTGTATAACACTTTTGTAGTGTACTCAAAAAACAAGTTAAAGTTTAAGTTAAATATCAAACTTCAAGGAATCAAAATCAAAGCTTTAATTGCCTAAATGCAATGGGTGCACATTGTATTGTGGCATATATAATTGCTCACAGCTCTGTGTACATTTTCTGCAAATGTAATTGTTTGTTCTGGATATTTGATAGCAATAGTAAGAGTAGTATGCTATCCTATAATAATACCAATCCTCTCTTTGCTAAATTGCCTCTCACAGCTTCCCAAAATGTCAAATACAAGAACATTAAAACATACACATGAATTCAAAACCCATCCCTGCTCCGATCATTAAAACTCCCACCTGGAACTGGAGAGTTGCCATGGTAACATCTATCCAATTATGTGAGGTCAGCAAGCATTGTCTGTATTTCGAGAGAGAGAGAGAGAGAGAGAGCGAGAGAGAGAGATGAGGAAAGAGAGGGATGAGGAGAGAGAGACATGAATATAACAAATACAAATGTGCAAATACTTGCATGTGCTTTACGTTCTGTAAATGTTATGTTTTGTGGAAACCGTCAGAAAGCTACTCAAGTACTGAACTTCACATTAGCATTGCCACAGAGACACCAGACAAAATGAGCTATTGATTAGCACAACAATGTGAGATAGAAAAGGAGAGAGAAAAAGGCTGGCGCCAAAGAGGAGGAAATGTTCCAGTGCTGCGATTTACTGCTGGAGGATCTCAACAGCCTACAATCCCCACTGGAGCCAATTTACACACACACAGGACAGGACACACACACACACACACAGTGTCTGCAACAGTCAATAATGGAAATTGGATGCCCCTCTACATCGCCATGGCGACACCCCCATCTCCCTCATTAAAGCACCTTGAAAGTTTTAGGCCAATCCATGATCCTGATAGATTTCCAATGGAGCCAAGATCCTCACATTGCCAAGGAATTTTAGACAGGTTACCTGTGTTTCAGAATTAAAGACACTTTTACCTCATTTATACCCCTTTTATTTTATTAAAGGGGCTTTTATGCCCCCTTTTACAAGATGTTATATAAGTCTCAGTGTCCCCAGAATGTGTCTGTGAAGTTTCAGCTCAAAATATCCCACAGGTCATTTATTTTTGAGTTGAAGCAAAAACATGCTGTTTTCATGCATGTATCTTTAAATGCAAATGAGCTGCTGCTTCTCCCCGCCCAGCTTTCCAGAAGAGGGCGGAGCCTGTACAGATCATACCTCAGATACTCTGATAAAAACTAAAACATTTCTGATTATTATAAATGTTGAAAACAGTTGTGCTGCTTCATATTTTTGTGGAAACCATCATACATTTTTTTCTGGATTATTTGATTAACAGAAAGTTCAAAATAATTACTTTGCAATATAGTAAATATCTTTACTGCAATTGTTTGATCAAGTTAATGCATCAATGCTGAATAAAAGTATTAATTTCTTTCAGCCACAACAAAAAAAGTTAGTGACTTTTCATGTATGTCATGTCATACCCATATCAGATTGCAGAATTCTACAAAAGAAAAAGAATAAACAAATAATTTAAATTTCATACTACATGGTACAAGCTGATTCAACGTTTAAATCGTCTGGTTGAGTGCTCATTGTAACCCGGTTCCTCTGAACCCTCCACCTCCCCCAGCACCACTTGTCTAGATCTCCTTTTTTTTTTGCTCTACAGCAGCATTCATAGCAGATCTATTACGCTAAGACCAAATGCATTTACATAATCATATCCATTAACATGCAAAAACTACAGAGAGTTGCCATGACTGAATTGTTTGTATAATATTCTGAAATGAACTAAAAATATAGTGTTTGTATGTACTAATTACAAAAAATCAGTATTTGTATTAGATTAGCTACGTGTTTTGCACTGCTTCATGGGATGTTCCTTTATTCCACTATAAAATATGATAAGAACATCGTATCATTGTCTGTTTCCCCCTGATTTTCAAATCAAGGGAATCATATGGAGCTCATGGTTTTTAATCTTTATTGAAGGTTATGGAGAAATTGAATGGGGAAAAGTATACCGTAACTAAGAATGCTGGAAAAGTGGGTGGTTACTTTTGCATCTATATTCTTTTTGGTGCCGCTAATGGAGCAGAAACACACTGCACCTTTAAAAACATAATGAACAAAACTAGAACAGATACAGGATACAGTAGTGGCAGGCTCAGATGTGGGGCCGAAATCATCCACGACAGGCAGTGTGAGCACTGATGCCATCAAATACAAGCATTACGGCTAAATTATGGCTCCATCATCAGCGGCGCAGTGACAGCTTCATAAACTTTGATTTAATCAGATGGGGGAAATTTAAGCATTATATGAGATAATGTACGGCTGAGTGGTGATATATCTGCAGAACCGGCCACCCACGACTCCTATCAGAAATCATTATGTCCTCTCGCCGGACACCGCAGCAGCATTAACACCTAAACATGAACTTCATCCAAGAAACACTGAAAGAAGCGAGAGACAAAGAGAGCGATCGACACAGAACAAGAGAGTGTGTGTGCGCGCATTAATTAATTCAGCTTGAGACCAGTCTGTGCAAATTGGAGCGTGATGGAGACACTGGCCCCTGTGCTGCTGGGGTCAATGTCATCCCTTTGTTTTTGTCTTCTAATGCAATCAATGAAGTTCTTCCACTATCTATTGAAAGTCAAAGTGGACGTATCTGCCGAGCGGCTGAGGGCTCTGTCAGATAGGAGAATCAAGCCCATATTTCTTACAGTCATGTTGTGCCTGCGCTCACTCTCGTCTGTGTGCGCTCGCTCCTAATATACAAAAGAATCTATTGAAATATGCATGAGGGCCATGATGGCAGCTCTAAAAATACTCTCAGATGGGGAATACATCGACAGCCCTGTCATTGAGCTCTCCTTGAGATACAGCATCACACCTGATCCAGCGAGAGTGATCTTTCTCCCTTATTCCCAGCACTCTCTCTGTCAGAAACACTCTGTCGTACATGAATGCATAGGGTACACACACTTGTCAGTAGTCACACATGAACACACATTGGCTCTGTTCCAAATACTTCAGTGCTGCTGTCCATGTAGGCAGCTGTCTTCTATAAGGAACCTTATAAAATCACTGGAAACACTATTGGATGATACACCTATCTCCCGATTCGATACTATCACGATACTTGGGTGCCGATACGATACTTGGGTGTCGATACGTTACTTGGGTACCGATACGATACTTGGGTGCCAATACGATACTTGGGTGCCGATATGATACTTGGGTGCCGATACGATACTTGGATGCCGATACGATACTTGGGTACCGATACGATACTTGGGTGTCGATACGATACTTGGGTTACGATACTTGGGTGCCGATACGATACTTGGGTGTCGATACGATACTTGGGTTCCGATACGATACTTGGGTGTCGATACGATACTTGGATGCCGATACGATACTTGGGTACCGATACGATACTTGGGTGCCGATACGATACTTGGGTATCGATACGATACTTGGGTTACGATACTTGGGTGTCGATACGATACTTGGGTGCCGATACGATACTTGGGTTCCGATACGATACTTGGGTGTCGATACGATACATGGGTGCCGATACGATACTTGGTTCCCGATACGATACTTGGGTGTCGATACGATACATGGGTGCCGATATGATACTTGGGTGCCGATACGATACTTGGGTGCCGATATGATACTTGGGTGTCGATACGATACATGGGTGCCGATATGATACTTGGGTGGCGATACGATACTTGGGTGCCGATACGATACTTGGGTGTCGATACGATACTTGGGTGACGATACGATACTTGGGTTACGATACTTGGGTGCCGATACGAAACTTGGGTGCCGATACGATACTTGGGTGCCGATACGATACTTGGGTGCCGATACGATACTTGGGTGTCGATACAATACTTGGGTTACGATACTTGGGTGCCGATACGATACTTGGGTGCCGATACGCTACTTGGGTTACGATACTTGGGTGCCGATACGATACTTGGGTGTTGATACGATACTTGGGTTACGATACTTGGGTGCCGATACGATACTTGGGAGCCGATACGATACTTGGGTGCCGATACGATACTTGGGTGTCGATACGATACTTGGGTGCCGATACGATACTTGGGTTCCGATACGATACTTGGGTGTCGATACGATACATGGGTGTCGATACGATACATGGGTGCCGATACGATACTTGGGTACCGATACGATACATGGGTGCCGATACGATACTTGGGTGCCGATACGATACTTGGGTTCCGATACGATACTTGGGTGTCGATACGATACTTGGGTGCCGATATGATACTTGGGTGCCGATACGATATGTATAGCGATTTTGTTTTTATAGTATTGTGATTCGATATAGCGAATTTCCCCATATACTGATTGGCTTCATCACTGTCTCCTCTCCACCAGTAAGCTGGTGTGTGGTGGGCGTTCTGGCGCAATATGGCTGCCGTCGCATCATCCAAGTGGATGCTGCACATTGGTGGTGGTTGAGGAGATTCCCCCATCTATGTAAAGCGCTTTGAGGTCTCAGAAAAAGCGCTATATAAAATGTAACGAATTATTATTATTATTATTATTTATTTATTTATTTATTTATTTATTTATTTTTTTAACACTAGACCATGGAGAAAAGTTAAATCATACACTTATACAGACTGTACATGATGTATAAGATGAGTCATATTATTTACAAAAACAATTCATCACATCTTTCTGACTTATTTCAGAAGCATCATACAGTACTACATTCTCTTTAATAAATTATTCAAATACAAATACATTTTTTAACAGTCACTTTTCGCTACCCAGTTGCGAAACAATGTAATCGATAAATGCGTTATTTTAAGCGCCACATTTCTATCAAAAGCTGATTTACTCCATTTTGATCGCTATCGTAGACATCAGTGTTTATATTTGAACTTTAAACCTTTATCCCAGTACTTCTATGATCATTTTAACTATTGCATCACAGAAATAATGATACTATGAGGTTGAAGACTATTGTGAAGGTGTTTCATGAAAACTCTCTCCGGGTCAGCGGCAGCGCCAACACAGATTTGAATGTTGCGATATGATTTTGTCAAAGGTTTAATAGACAGATGGATTGGAAGAAGATTGCGTGGGTGTTTGAATCGAGATCACAGTTTTTTAAAGATGAATTGTGCAGCTCTACTGTCTTATCTCTCTCTCAGCATATGAGTAGTGCGAGGGCTTTTCAGTGCATTCAGTCTTACGTTGCTTTCACGTGTCCACTTATATTACGTCACTAAACACTCATAGATAACGACACATTTCATCCTCTGTTGAAACGAAAGTGGCTAACTTCTGTCAACCTCATCTAAGCAAGGACAAAATTAAAGCAATTTAATTTGAATTAATATCGATAATAAAAAATCGATTTTAAAATAGTTTAAAAAAAATAGCGATACCTTGGTGAATCGATTTTTTCTCCCAGTCCTATTATTTAACAGACCACAACTCTTAACGGTCACTTATACACAATTCACAAACAGTCAAAAAATTATTATTATATTATCTGCAGTTTTTTAAAAAACATACATTTAAGATATTAAAGCACAAATTCAATACAATTAAGTGTACTTCATTTTCACAAGAGACTGGATGGAGAATTTCACTGAGTTTGTTCAGGTCAGGGATTCAGAGATAATGTCATGTTGTAAAGACTGTATTTATGAAATAAGTAAACGTAAATACCAGTACGTCCTAATTACCAGTGGGAAAATTCATTGAGCCCCAACTTTCAGACTTTTCATGATAGAAGTTAATTGCAGCACAATAATTTATCATTTATAGTTGAATTTACTTTGCACTCATCATGTACTGTAGCCTACTGTTGATGAAGAATTGCTTGCCAGTAAATACAATTCAGAGGTGACAGATTAACATGATCAAACTGTTTCTCTTTAAAGTCTGTAGCAGCAAATATATATATATATATATATATATATATATATATATATATGAATGATAAAACACATAATATGTCAATTACACACTTTAATTGCATTAGTGATATAAAAGCTTCCTGTCTATATTGGGAAGTTAATAAGAGAGAAAGAAGTATTAAACTGTATTTCTTTTATTCCGACCAATGTCACATAGCAACAAAATTCTGGCTATTATAAGGCATCTAAACATGCTTCAGGAGCAGCTCACTACAGTTTGAGCCACTCGCTCTCATACAGACACGCTCCAGTCCCCCGTCAGATGGACTCTGTTAAAGGCGAGAGGCTCTGCGAGCTCCCCTACAGCGCAGGCTGGGTTTCGACTCCGGTAACACCTCTGTAATTGGGCTGATTTTTCCGGAACCAGTGTGAAATATGCCTGTGTGAGTTTAATAAGTTCCAGAGTGTGTGTCTGTATATGCAGCTATTCCCCTGGTGCAACTGAGAGTTCACCAACATTTATCACCTCGGTATCCAGCAACACTCAGCTTAAAGCAGACTAATGCCTTCCTGCTCCTGTGGCCCCTCAGTTGCCCGCACATCCAGGCCAACAAATAGGCCTCTAATAGTTATCTATGGAGCCCCAAATATGCCTCTAATAGTTATCTATGGACCCCCTCGCACCCAATGAAAAGTCACATTCATTTCGTTGCTCTTTCCAGTTCAGGGCAAGTAGATCAATTGAGGCAGACTACAAATTCAGCAGGTTTACACAAACTATCAGCTGTAAAGTTGAGCTTGAGTGATTATCTGGCTTTGCCTGACGTCACTCTGAACTCATTACAGCACCCGTACTGGAAACTACAACCTTGGCACATGACTATGCCTGCTAATGGCCCTCAGATTGATTTTTAATTAGTAACACTTTTAGATCAGGGCCAATCACATTGGCCTGTTTTGCATAACTAATCTGCAGGAGAGAGGTTATTCGTGGGAAGCGAAGGGAGGCTGAAAGTTTAAGACTGAACCATCTTCAAGAGACAATATGACCATTTTCACCTTCAGGCCAAATCTGGACCTTATCCAGTGAGGAAAGAAGAGAATTAATGCTCCTCCAGCGCAGGAATTATGTGCTCATTTAAAGGACAAAAGAGAGAGATGTTTCTACAAATTGACCAATTCAACATTCTGATTCAGCCCAGTTCCAAGTCATCTTTGTCAACGCTGCTTAAGCCCAGTCCCAAGTCATCTCAGTCATCGATTGTTCAGCCCAGTCCCAAGTCGTCTTTGTCGTCGCTGGTTCAGTCCAGTCCCAAGTCTTCTTCATCATTGCTGATTCAGTCCAGTCCCAAGTCATTTTAGTCTCTGATGGTTCAGCTCAGCACCAAGTCTTCGTTGTCCAACACCAAGTCTCCTTCATCGTTATTGGCTCTGCCCAGCTCCAAGTCTCCTTGGGGTCCCGTCCAGCCTCCCTCTCCCTCCTCCTCCGCTGTCAAACTCATCCAGCTCCTCATCCTTATCTCTGCTGTCTCCCTTCAGCCCCTCGGCTCTTCCAGTGGTTCTTCCAAGCTGCACGAATCCACCTGGGGTTTCCCCAGCCATCAGCTCTGCCTTGACCTGTGGATCCCACAGCTCCACCTCAAGCCTTCAAGCCCCGGACTCCACCTCGGCCCTCCGACACTTTGGCTCCACCTTGGCTCAATGCTCCCTCGGCTCCACCATGGTGTATCATACCTCAGGCTCCACAAGGCTTCCTCGTCCCTCTGGCTCCACCTTGGACTTCAAAGTCATTAGCAGCGCCTTGACCCTCCACTCCTCTGGCTTTGCTAAGTTCCTTCTTCTCTCCTGTTCCACCATCATCGTCAGTCGCCTCGACTCTATCCAGGTCTGCCAAGCCCACGTCTACACCTCGGTCACACCCTCCCTGCAGCTCCCCCGTGGCCCTCCAGACCAGCGAAGTCGCCATGGGTCTTCACCTCCACCGGCTCTGCCTCAGTCAGTCTTCTCCCTGGTTCTGCCCAGCCTCTCCACCAAGGCTCCACCCTCCTCCACCCTTCCTCCATCGGCTGCAGTGTGGGCCTTTATCATGGTTTTGCTCTGGGTCATCCTCTGGCTCTTCTCATCTCCTCCTTGGCTCCTCCCACCATTATCTCCTCCCTAATCATCTTCTCATTGTTTCATTGACTTGTCTTTGTTTAATTTCTAGTCATGGTTTCTTTGTTACTGTTTTGCCTCTGTTTCGCTAAAGATCATTCCTTGTGAATTTAAGCCCTCAGTTTTCTTCACCACTAAAAGAAGCGGTATTCACTACCTCCGCTTTAAGAGTCAGTTTCTCTAAAGACTACACAGGGCACTAGTGATATTTGAGAGGTGTAGTTAGTTTGTCTGGAGGCTGAGAGTCTCTTTGAGAAGATCAGGTTATCAATAAAGGAAGGAGACTCAGTAACACTCATTTATTACAGTAAATAAGTAACAAATCCAATTACCCTTACAGGACACTTAGAGATGCTTCACACTACGATGCTGGAGCAAAAGGCTACTACAATGTGGCACTCAGTAGTGTGCTACAATAAACTGCCCAGTTTTGCCCAGGTTTAACCACATTGTGCTTGCTTAGCTACTAATGCCCATTTTTAATAAGTTCATCTTTAGGATTAAATAAAGGAAAAAATACAATTTTAATAAAAAAAAGTTTATATACATTTTATCTATATGATTTCATGAATTACATTTAATTACATATTTATATATTAGGTATATATTTGAAAAATATTGACAAATTCAATAGTTATAACTGTTTTCATAATAGCATATGAAATAACATAGTACTTTTAGCATTGTAGAGTGACCAAACACTGCATCATCTTCATTTTAAATGTCTCATTGTTTGCTAACCCAATGTTTCTTCTTCTCAAATTATATCATTTAATAGTTAATTTATGTTTCATGCTTTCAAAAGAGTAAGTTGACTGCAATTTAACTACTTTAACACTAATTTACAAGTAGTTTTGTAAGCTACAGTTTCAAAGTTGCTTCACCAAGCATTTCCTACTAGTAAACCTGTGTGCACCTTTGAAGTCGCACAAACACAATCATTGTATGAGGAGCAATGTAATCACATTGTTATTCGTTGGATTTAAACATTTGGATTTAATATTTATAGATTTAAATATGGATTTATTTAGCCTTAATACATTTATTAGTAATCTAAATCTAGATCTAAATATTTACCTCACATACAAATTAGTGATGTCCCAGGACAACATCAACAAATGGCAAATGTAGTTTCAAACCAAATGACATAAGCCTGTGCAAATGGCAGACATTAACTAAATTCAGATTGGTATACTTCCACCTGCAATTTGTGCATTATTACCAGCACATACAGATGCAAGGTAATTATTTGTAATTACTAATCTTCAGCACACATTGTTAAATAACAAGATATGCAGGCTACTCACTGCATTTTTTGTAGCATTTCAAGTTTGTTGATTTTATTGTCATTTTTTACTTTACTTTTCTGTAGATTTTTATATATTTGAATAAAAATATGAATTTCATTAAAATTATAAAAATTTGGATTTCAACTAGTTTACAATTTTTTTTCCATTTCAGGAAATTATTCCTTTTTTTGTTTTTTTGTTTTTTTGTTTTTTTGTTTTTGGTGCACCATGTAGCAGTTTTGTTCTGTAATGTTGACTTTTATTTTGACATTTCCTTTAGTCCCTGTTTTGTTTCTTTTTCCTATTGATTATGTCCCTGTTAGTTTCTATGGTTTCCTATGATTTGCACCTGTGTCTAGTTTAGTTTCCTTTGTTTGCCCTGTGTATTTATAGGTCTCTTAGATTTCAGTTGTGTTTGTCGGTTGTCGTTGACGCATAGCATGGTTTTCAGTTCTGCTCCTTACTCCGGTGTTTTCCTAAGTGTTTTTGTGGATAAATAACAGAAACAGTGTCTCAGATCGACTGTAAAGAGGAAGAGGTCAGTTCAGAGCAGGACAGCACAAGGTCCTTCATGAGTGACTCTTGACTGAGTATGGGAACACAGCTCAGATTAATCCTAATGGTCGATAAGGTGCTGAGACCCTGTTTCAATGGGGTAATGATAGGGAGTAATAAATGTGCTCCCTGATTCCTCTTCAGTGTCTCCTCACAAAGGCCAGAGCGGTTTTAATTGAAAGGGAGTGGGAGGACGTAGGGACAGACGGAGCAGATAGAGATAGATTCTGAAGTGTCACAGTGAATGTTCCGGGAGAGACTAGAGCTATTCTATCCATCACATCTGAATACATTCAATTAACTCCCACTGAATGTACAGTAGCAGGTTTCTCCTCTTTGCACAGGTCTTCACCGTCTCCCTCTCTCGCTCCACTGCTCTCTTAATTCAATAAAAATGCAAATATGGACAGTCAGGAGCAGAGGAGAAACGATCAATGGCAAAGAAACATTTTATGGCCCCACTATCAGACTAATGACCGCTGGGCAATTTTCTTCAGAAAACAGTGAAAGACATTAGCATATAATCTCCTGAGATTATGAATGTGTGAATCTAATGAATTTACCCTGAACGAAACATTTGGATTAATCATGTGTATAGAGTTTTATATTTGGAGGGGAAAATGAAGTTGAATCTTGAAATGAAGAGAAATTAAATTATATAGATTAATATTTTTCTAAAACCTTGTAGGATACTAAATTCCAAGTGAACAACTCCTTTAAAAAAATGGCATATATATATATGTGTGTGTGTGTGTGTGTGTGTGTGTGTGTGTGTGTGTGTGTGTGTGTGTATTATGATATATATATATATCATAGCAATGTATTCATGTTTTTGTATTCCTTGTTCCTTTATTTTTTAATGATAAAAATAACAAAGATATATTTTATAACCATAGACTAAACTCACTACATCAAATGATAGCTATGCCTATTAATACTTTTATTCAGCAAGGATGCATTACATTGATCAAAAGTGACAGTAAACATTTATAATGTTACAAAAGATTTCTGTTTCAAATAAACACTTTAGGTTAGGGTCCAATTCTCACTATTAACTAACTATTATCTTCTGCCTCAATAAACTCCTAATTACTGTTTATTAATAGTTAGTAAGGTAGTTGTTAAGTTTATGTATTGGATAGGATTAAGGGATGTAGAATTATGCAGAATAAGACATTACTGTGATTTATAAGTACTAATAAACTGCCAATATCCTAGTAATAAGCTGATAAGCAACTAGATAATAGAGAGGACATGACCCTAAACTAAAATGTTACCGTATTTTCTATTCATCAAAGAATCCTGAAGAAAAATGTATCAGTTGCCACAAAAATGTGAACATTACAATAGTATCACATTTAAATGCTTTATATATTGTATACTATTTTGTTCTTCGTGTACTAGTAGAGACTGAGACATTGGAGATGCAGTGAAATCCCACCATGTGTTGGATCTCTATGCTGTAAAATCCTTAATGCTGGAACACCTGGGCGGAGGTCATGTGACTGTGTTGCCAGGGCAATAAGAACAATGAGAGTTCACCCATAGCCCATTTGTTATAATGCGTTGATTCTCACCCATAGTTCGGCCAGCGTCCCCTGAGTGTCGTTATCGGGCGGTGAGCCATTGACCTCTGATGAATACTGGAAAACCTTAGTCTTAAGCAGAGTAATCAAGGTAGAGTCATTGATTGACTCTGTTCCCCTAGTGTGCATCTGGCCAAGCGGCTGCTGATTATTCAACTCATCAAATCTTTATTAGTACACAAAGCACAGTCACATCGCCAATCTTTAATTATTCAGCACAGAGTGTTTATCCATTTTGTAACTATCACCATGTGGTGTTTATGGAAATAGTGGCTTATTGCTAAAACAGAGCTTCTTGTCTTCTCAGCCACACAATTTCACCATCCAGCTAGGATCATCAACAATGATCAAAATAGTGATTCAATCAGCCAAAAATATTGGGTCACGTGGGTTACATGTCTTTGATGACCAGCTGACCACATTGCAATGACATGTTCATGCAGGTTTCCATTACACAACAACAGGAAGATTAGGCCCTTCCTTCCTAACTGAGCATGCAGCACAACTTCTTGTCCTTTTCATTTCTAAACTGGACAATTGCAATGCTTTTATGGCTGGACTTCCAATCAAACCTCTAGAAATGATCCAGAATCCAGGTCTCCAATATGAAAAAATATTTGCGTAATGCTCAGGTAAGATTATAAAATTAGAACAGCCTTCTGTCTGTGCCATCTTGACTTCTTTGCGCGCTTTCATCACTTGTCCTTTTATTCTCGTGCACTGATTCGTTCATTAAACTGAACAGCCAATCAGAGCGATCGATTTCACCGACAGCCTGACGCCGATTCAACATGCTCAATCAGGCGAACTGCTGCCGACGTGAGCCCAACTAGAGCAGACGTGTGGAAAACACCACAAAAACTATCACTCAATCACATTTATTTATAAAGCACATTTAAAAATGTTCGCCAAAGTGTTTTACACACCAAGACCTAACACATTCATACAATCTAGGATTATAAAACCAAGGATAAGACAAGCACAAAATTACACAATATTAAGTACAGTCGAATGCAAGTGAGAAAAGATGAGTTTTTAAATTAGATTTAAACACATCAAGAGTGGCAGAGGATCTAATATGGAGAGGTAAGCTCTAACATAAGCGAGGAGCTGCAACAGAAAATGCCCTATATCCTTTAGATTTTTTGCCAACCCATTTAAACCCTTAAAAACAAATAATAACATCTTATACTGAATTATAAATTTGACTGGAAGCCAAAATCCCTCCAATGTCATATCACATTGCAAAAACAGGTGATATACTTGCATATTTCCTAGTCCCAGTCAAAAGCAGCAGCATTTTGAACCAACTGCAGACGTGAAATTGAGGCATGAGAAACCCTATAATACAATGAGTAAAAATAGTCTAATCTGGATGTAATAAAAGCATGCGTAACAACTTCCAAATACTTAAAAGACAAAAAAGGTGTCAACTGATATGCTTATCAAACTTCATCTCAGCATCAAAAATAACACCAAGACTCCTTGCTTGATTATATACCTTGGATTAAAAGAGCCCTAATTGATTAATTATATGTTTGGTTGAACTCAGAGGGCCAAACACTATCACTTCAGTCTTTGATTCATTCAGGTGGAGAAAATTGGCTCCATCTAATCCTTAATATAAAACAACCAAAAAAGGACTGTAGAGCCGCCAAATTATCCCCCACCTTTATAAGGTGATAAAGCTGAGTGTCATCAGTGTAAAGATGATAATATACATTACGTTTCTGACAAATATCAGCAAAAGGAAGCATGTTGATGGAAAATAAGACTGGACCCAATATTGATCCTTGAGGAACCCCGCATTTTATTAAAGCAGAAGAGGATGGAAAATCCCACAGAAAAAGTTCTCCCAGAAAGATACAAGGCAAACAAATTAAGAGCATTTCCTCGAATCCCTGCCCACAAACTTAAATGCTTCAGAAGAATATTGGGTAACACTTTAGAATACTGTATCTTACTTACTGCATAACTAATAAGGAATTATTGAGGAACTAATAGATAATTATTTATTAACACTTAAGTCACTACTGTTAACTACTAAGGAAGATGTGTTAACTAATTAGTATGTAATAGAATTGTATGATTGTGTTAAGTTTCAGTTAGTTAATCAATAACTAATGAATTATGTCATAACTCTTGAAGAACTATTATTAATTATCTATTAATTAATGTGCAAGAAAAATAACTAAGAAGTAACTACTAATGAACAGTCATACACAGTGGTTACAATAAACCGTTTTATTTTAGCAGTGGAGTGGTGGATGAAGTACACAAATCAAGTACTTGAGTAAAAGTACAGATAACCCAATAAAATATTACTCCAGTAAAATGATAAACTATTGGCCTATTCATTTTCAAAATTACCTCAGTAAAAGTATAAGGTAATTACTTGAAAAGTAAAAAGCACTGATCAATGTTTTTTTATTTTATTTTCTAGCCAGTTTTAGTCATTCTTCAGCACTAATAAGAAAGATAAGGGCAGACATTTACTAGGCTACATATTGATCTGCAAATAAGCAAACTTTTTATTTAATTAGCAAAATGTATCATAATGTATGATAACTTATCTATTTTACAAAGGTTTAGATAATACCGTTAATAATGTGTTTTTTACAGTAAGTTTGATTTGAGTCAGAAGTATGTGGTAATTCTGTATTAATTACTAATGAGTTCCCTATATTCTCACTTTAGAATACTGTTCCAGGTTCCAAGTAATTCCTGAAGAATTATCTAATAATTATTTGTTAATTACCAATTAATTTCCTTATATGTTCACTTTAGAATACTGTTTCAGGTTATAAGTAGCCTAATTCCTGGATAATTATTTGATAATTATTTATTAATTACTAATGAGTTCCCTATATTCTCACTTTAGAATACTGTTCCAGGTTCCAAGTAATTCCTGAAGAATTATCTAATAATTATTTGTTAATTACCAATTAATTTCCTTATATGTTCACTTTAGAATACTGTTTCAGGTTATAAGTAGCCTAATTCCTAGATAATTATTTGATAATTATTTATTAATTACTAATGAGTTCCCTATATTCTCACTTTAGAATACTGTTCCAGGTTCTAAGTAATTCCTGCAGAATTATTTGATAATTATTTATGAATTACTAATAAGTTCCCTATATTTTCAGTTTCCCTCAGTCATTGCCTCAAACATGAATTTACTCAATGGCATTCTATGCTGAGGAAAACAGACACACACAGTACTGTATATAAAATATAAAAACTAATCTGAGGTTAGTTTTGTATGACTGTTCATTAGTAGTTACTTCTTAGTTATTTTTCTTGAACCTTAATTAGTAGATAATTAGTAGTAGTTCTTCAAGAGTTATGACAGAATTCATTATTTATCGATTAACTAACTGTTACTTAACACAATCATAAAAATATATTACATACTGATTAGTTAACACAAATTCCTTAGTAGTTAACAGTAGTGAAGAAGTAGTTAATGAATAATTACCTATTAGTTCTTCAATAATTACTTATTAGTTATGCAGTAAGTAAGATACAGTATTCTAAAGTGTTACCGAATATTGTTTACTATCGTGTCAAATGCAGCTGTCAAATCAGTTCAAACCAAAATTGCACACTTTCCTGGATCGACGGCCAGAAACAGAAACTAGCTCAATAGACACCGGCCTGACGTTGGCCCGACAGCGGACTGTTAGCTTGGTGTGTGAACGTCAAATCCCTCCCTGTTGTAGCTTGTACTATTCTGAACAATGTTTGAAACTTTGTATTGTACTTCTTGTGTTATTTCCTCCTTAAGATGAATTAGTTGTTATATTGTTATATTATACTTAGGATAAAAGTGTCTGCTAAATGAATAAGTGTAATGAAATGCGATGTTTCTATCTCTGTTTCACTACAGGGTCTGAATCAGGGATGTGAGAACCAGACCAGTCTTAGAGGGTTTTCACACCAGGCATGTTTGCTGCATGGGGTCCGAATCAGGGTCCGAATCATTATTCCCAGAACCCCCCCGCAGTGTTGGTCTGGATTCAGATTTACTTCATTGTATCGAACCCTGGTGCATTTGTGTTAATAACCAAAATAAACGTTTGCAACACATGAGAGATCTACCTTCCTGTAAAGTTCCGCTCCAACACTAATCAAACACAACTGAACCAATGAAAGTTTCAAGCTTTTAATGTTGTTTATATGTCTATGGGGTGTTTTTAATATGCTTTGAGACAAACCATGTGCAAATTCATAAGCCAACACCATTGTAGTAGTAGTATTTTATTGTTCAGTCTCAGTTGAAAATTGGTCTTTGGTCTCGCCAGACAATCACAAAACAATTAACAATACACAACATCCACCCAATACATCTAACAATACACAACATCCACACTATCAAAGCTTAAAATATTCACATTTCCTATTTCCTTTTCACATTTCCTACTTCTTCAAAAGACTTATTGCATTTGGTACAAAAGTTTGTTTATATATTGCTTTAATCGCTTTTGGTGTTCTATAATAACGACATGATGGTGTTAATTTAAAAACATTGCTGAGTATTTTCTCCTTAAAACTGCAGTGAACCAAAGACAGACTCAAAAACACGCTTTGAAATCGCTGGTGTTTCTGACGTCACAAACTACCTTGTAACCAATCAGATCAACGTGTGATCGTCAACCAGTGGATCTCTGAGCTGCTGTGAGTGAGTGGAGGCGGGGCTCATTTGCATATCCATAGAACCGCGTAGTTACAGACAGGTGTGCATGCAATCAGGCTCTTTTGAATCAGCCATTCTGTTTGCACTAACTCTGCATGATGTTACTGCATGCTCACTCTTGCTCGTATCCAAGGTAATTCCTCACCACTGTCATCCCTATGCTATGTGTTTTGTTGAACTAATGACGTCATTATTGGTTAAAACGTACGCATGTTACTTTACTTCCTGAACAAGTCTGAGTTTCTTTCACATTCATGCAAATTGTGCCACAGTTCCAGTCCAACAATACTCAGATCACGTCCTACAGGTAGTCTCAGTGCTCTGTGCACTCCACAGTCCGCATGACAGCTTTCACATTAATTTTTCATGCAAACCATGCTGTTTCAAATTAAACTGGCAGTGAGAAAGCACCTTTAATGCCAGAACCACAGTTTGCTGGGTTTTTGTCTGCTCTCTAGTAAGCTGCTCTTTGCTCATCCTAAATGTGTCACCAATAGCAGTTGCATTTTCATTCCCAATTTCATACCATTCATTCGAGTCCACATAGAACATACCTCAGACCAAGGAGGTCTATAATAACTATTGGCATCCCCATGTATCTCAGTGGCTGCTGCTAGGCTGGCACAGGACGCCCCATCTATGCTCATGCGCACTTCATTCACCTGATCCAGGTATGCTATCACTCTGAAGTCAAAGGAAAACGATATCCTGACAAGCTAACAATGCTGATTGGCTAGAACAGTGGTTTTCAATCCTGGTCCTGGAGACCAATGGCTTTACATATTCCCCCACACTCTTATCTGACACACTCCTAATGAGCAGATAATCTGAATCTGGTGTGTTAAATATGTGCAGAGCGGTGGGTCCCCATGAGCCCTTCAAAAACCCAGACTCGATCTGGTAAAACATGACAATATATTTGCGATTATGTGTTGTCAGAATACATTGTCAAAAGATGCTTTTTGTACCTACACCGGCCTAGATGTGTTATCTACCATGCTAACCAGCCAAACCTTCACTTCTTTGCCCCAAAAGACTTTTTGAACTTAGTTTTCACACCAAGCAAATGCACCAATCTTTGATTGGAAACAGACTGAAGTCCACACCAAACGCTCTGGTGTGAAAGTGGCCTAAAAACAACAAGTGAGTCGATCCAAACAGGTTCTTTCAAAGCCTTCGCCGATTTCGGTGCCAGTGTATATGATTACTCTACAGCACATCTGTCTGCGTCCGTGCACGAAATCAATCTGGCTGCTTGCCTTATTTGATGGTGAAATAACCTCTTCCCCTTTACTTGATTGCATGTGGTTATTGGAAGTTGAAAATATAGCACAAGTAATTACAAACCTCATCCATAATACACTTAAACCGCATCACTGCTGGCCGAGAGCTGAGTCTATCGTGGAGCTTCCCGGATCTCTGAGCGGTGATGATGAGTGATTGTGTGTTTTAACCCTCTGAATTTCTTAGGGAGCTTGCGCTACGGCTACACTTATTGAAAGCAGAACGGGTAGACGAGTAATTAAAGCCCTGCAAACGGCAACAGGGATGAGCCCCAACTGCTCGACTGAGGCCACAGCATGAAAAATGGCCCCTCCACGATTTCAATTAATCAGTTGTATTTGGCGTAATGCTGTTTGACGTTGGCAGCGTAAACGTCCTCCGGGAGGGTCTGTCCTCCGACCGGCCATTCTCATCGGATTGCGTGTGCATGTTCGTAAATGTGCCGATCACATGCCAATGACCACACGCGTGATATTAAGCATATGTAAGTGCGAAATCCGACAATCTCTTTTGCTTGATCAAGGCTCTCTCCTTGGGCTGAGTTGATTATGAAGGCCACACAGCACAGCACCAGGACCTGATTAACCTTCTAGTGAATCTCCGCCGTACGGTGGTGGACACAAACACCCCCTCGCCCCCTTCCCGTCTCCCTGTGATAAATGAAACAATGGAGGAATCCAATGGCCCAGCAATTACCAAACACCTTGGACACACTCACATTTTTCAGCTCTGTCAGGGGCTTGTCTTGTGCGGTGGGTTTTCGCCTGATCTCCGGCGGCTCTTCGCTCTTCCTAACTTTGTTTTTTCTGATGTAGATTAGATCTGCCACCCCATTACAGATTCATTTTCCTAATTTTTCATGTCTGCACCGCGCCCCATCTGTGGCTGGCTGATAATTGTGAGGACCAGCCCTGGTGATTAGCATCAGCAGAATTAATTACAGCCGCCATTAAGGCTGCAGGTTGCACTCGGTGATCAAGAGAAATGAACTTCCTCCCAAGCCTCTAAATCATCTCACCTTTGGCCCCTTTGACAGAGGCACGCCCCACTCTCACCTCCTAAACACAACACGAAACGCACACAAACATACACACAGGACCTCACACTTGGCGCATCCATGGCAAGCACGTCAGCTGAACGCTACACACGCGAGTGCGTTCGCACCCCGAGCTCATTAGGGGTGTCCTCGTGTGTATTGGCTCCAGCGCGGTGCGTGTCGAGTCGAGTGAGGGTTGAGTTTGGGCCCCTCTACAAGTTGGGAGCAGGGCCCTGTTGTCATGAACACAGAGGGTATGGGAGATGATGATGATGATGATGATGGCTGTACTGATGAGCCAACCACCAAAAAACAGCACTTGGAATATTAATTATAAAATACAGCTAGCTTGCATATTTTCACAATTACGTCCATTGTTGAAGGGTAAATAAACATGTATGCACTGTATTAATGAAACAAGGTCACATTTTTATACTAGACGTGTGAAATTAATGTGGAAAAAAATACTTTTCACACTTTATATTCTGTGTTTTTAACTACTAAGTACTTACATTAAAAATAATAATTGTTAGGTACAACACTTGAGCTGATATTGAGGTGATGCAGGAGAGGTTAGCACAGGTTGGGTGTGTGTGTCGGTTTAAGGGTTAACTGGTAAGAGAAGGTCAACAGTGTCATTATAGATTACAAAAAATAATTATAGCTGTAATTACATTGTAATTACATTACATTGCATGTATTTTAAAAATATAAATTCAGTGTAAAAAACATGCATGTATACAATAAGTGCATTGTGTCAAATGATCAATTTAAAAAGTTAGTACATAGTAGTTAAAGTACATCGATAATTAATGGAAAAAGTACAGTGGCTGAGAGGGCTCAATGCGCCGCAGCTGAAGAAAACACATGCAAATAGAAAAAACACCAGGAAATCAGTTTGACAACACATGTGCTACAAATACTCACAACGCACATATGATCAGGATGTTAAAATAAACGGAAAACTCGCCTTTCAAGTCATCGAGACGAGTAGACATTGAACAATAAGCATGTTCAGCCAGGTTCATCACTTGTTGGGGTCCCCTTGAAACATTTCTAGTGTAGTATTATCTGTATTTGGTTGCATTGTGAGTATTTGCAGCACGTTTTCATAATTTGCTGGTGTTTTCTTTAGTTGCAGTGCGGTGAGCTCTCTCAGCCACTGTAGAAAAGTGTGTTCCCCACAGTAATTTCACACGTCTAGTATAAATACGTGGCCCTGTTTCATTAGTACAGTGTATACTTTTTTTATTTACCCCCAAAGAATGGAAGTGAATTGTGACAACATGCCCCATAGTTGTAACATGAGGGCCATGTTGTCACATAAACATATTACAGGTTAAAATGTTAACTGAACTAATCAAAAATATAGAAGACAAATATTATAGACTAAAACATTTAGTCAATATACAGTCCTATGCATACGTTTAGACACCCATGCTAAAGTTGACTAAAAAGAGGAATAAAAAATCATCTTTTGGAAATTGAACTTAATGCCTTAATTAAAAAAATTAGGAAAAATCCAACCTTTAAGGACACCAATTTTCTTTGTGAATGAATAATGTATCGTAAATAAATAAATGTTCTTCCTTAAAATACAGGGTGCATAAGTTTGGACACCCCTATGTTAAATTCCCATAGAGGCAGGCAGATTTTTATTTTTAAAGGCCAGTTACTTCATGGATCCAGGATACTATGCATCCTGATAAAGTTCCCTTGGCCTTTGGAATTAAAATAGCCCCACATCATCACATAGCCTTCACCATACCTAGTGATTGGCATGGTTTTATTTCAGTTAGCCTAATAGCTGGTTTGATTTGCATTGAGAGATGATCTTATGGAAAGTACTCCATGCCAATCAACTTTAAATGTAATATTGAATAAAGTATAATCAAATATTTTGCGTGTGCGTTAGTATGTTAGTCAACACATCAAAATAAGTGTTGGTCTACTTCTGAAGCTGAATGATTTAAAATGTTCTTTAAAGTAAAACGTTTACTTTGACATTATTAGAAAGTGCAATTGATGTCGTAGGTCACATGACAATGACAACATCAGGGATGCATGTCCGGATTTCATTCATCCTGTCAGAGTTATGTTTAGATTCATTGTGTTTTTGTTCATGTGTTTTGGTTTCTTGTTAGTTTCCTTGGTTTCTCATGAGTCAATGATTACATTCACCTGTTGTCTAATTAGTTCCCTTGAATTCTCTGTGTATAAGTTTTGTTCAGATTTTTTGTTGATGATTGTTAATATTATGTGTGGAGAGAGTCAATGTTTCTCCTGAGATTCTCCTATGTATTTCTGTTGTTGGATTCAAGACGATTTAAGGCCCGTTCACAACAAGAACGATAACTATAAACATAACTATAATGATAACTATGATATTGTTCTGTTTATTCTAATCGTGTTTATTTGGCTTGTCTGCCGCTTTAAATGGTCGAGCTCATTAAAGCAGGATGGATTCTGATTGGCTGTCAATGTCTTCACCGTTCATCAGCTGGATAAAGCCGTTCTGAAAGTGATTCCAACAATATTGTTTTTCCATGCCGTTATCATTATAGCTGTGGTGTGAACTCTGCTATTCTTTAATATTGAGAACAATTTTTAAAACTATATCTTTATGTTTATCTTTATAGTTATCGTTCTTGAAGTGAACGGGCCTTTAGACTGAATTCTGGTATTCTTTGTGTTGGCTTACCACTCGACACATACACATAATACACACATACATACTGTACTTATAAAACATCCTTTTTTAAAGGTCACGAAGTTCATTCTTCATCAAATGTATAGCCTACCTACTCAGACAATATGCAAATATGGATGTAGCTATTGGCCTAACATTAGGCTGTTTATGATTGCCAAAGCATCTTGTGCATAAATGAAAAATTCACTTCATATGCTCAGACACAGTTTATTGGTATACGGTTATACAGTATCAGCTATTTTACAATGACTTCAAATGTGACTCATTCAATCAGAATTAAAAATGGCACTATCGGTTTTATTATAAGGACCCCCAAAAAAACTGAGGTGAAAGTATTAAGAATTAATTACTTAATTAATTTTTAATTTGTTGTTTAACCTGTTGAAAAACAAACTCACAGTGACAGTCCTTCAAATGATAAATGAATCTGAATGACGTAGCGGCTGTAATAGTGTGTGTGTGTGTGTGTGTGTGTGTGTGTGTGTGTGTGTGTGTGTGTGTGTGTGTGTGTGTGTAAGTGATGTTAATGGCACGGCCCCTGGGCCCCGCTGAGAGCTCTATGGAGCCGGTGTGGAGTAAGATAAGCAAATTGCGGCTGGATCACACTGACTTGTCAAGGTTAAGCAGAGAGACACAGCAGCAGCTGCAACTCTGATTACTGAATTACACACACACACACTCATTCTCTGGCCGCCTTCTCACACACACACTGACAGAGAATGGTTCGGCACAGCAATCCACGGGAGCCTAATCGTCACTGGTGGGTGTTATCATTAAAATGAATGTGATTTAGTTGTTCGGGGTGCTGAGCGCCTCTGAAATCTCTGCCAGAGTATTGAGAGAGAAGTACAATAAAACACACATGTGTGATTAGTGTCAGCAAAGGACTTTATAAAGCTGCATCACACATTTCATAATACACACACAGACACACAGTAGAGAATTAAACCAGTGCCAGTATTACACTGCCTGATGGATTAGGTGGAGAAAATAACACGTCAAAATAAGGCCAGCAATAGAGTAAAATAATTTAGAATTTGCTAAAATTAGCCTCTTAATATATAATATAATATAATATGAATTCAAACTATAGTACATTCAGTTTAAATGCATTCATTTTGTCAAAAATAAGTCAGATGGCCTTTTCCATTATTGCTGTTTCACACATACATTAATTTTCATACTTCAGCTCTAAACATAAATTTAAACATATGATGACTGCAAATGACTTTACTTTTGGCAAAAGCTTGATGAATAAATTTGTGGATTATTTAGTAGGAGGGATTTCTCCATTGTTTCCTGATAGATTTATGTATTAAATATATATAACAATATAATTACATGAATCATATATAATATACAGTATTAATTTGGTGTTAACTCTGGCAATCCTAATAGTAATAAATTAATATAAAAGTGCTAACAAAGAGTGCCATTCTTTCTCTTCTGAGTATTTTTTGCCTTTATCATACCAGCTCAGAATTGTGCATTATGGGATACAGAACCTACTTCAACAAGAAATGTACATTTCATAAAACTAATTAATTTGAGTATCATTAAAGTGATGTTTAAATTGCATATGCATATGTCATATGACGAGTTGTTTTTCACCTCACCTTAAATCCCATTAAAGCTATTACAGACACTTTGTGAATCAGTTTGACTGAATTATTCAAAAGAAACATTTGCAGAGATTGATTTGTTCATGGACTGGCCATTACTGCATATTAAGGGGGAATAATCGTGATGTAAGCGTCTGGTTCTGTGAAGCGTCCTCATATTCCCCAGCCGTCCGGATCATCCGGAGCGATCATCAATCCAAATGACTCCCAGGAGAAAGCTGCCAATGAGCTTATGGATCCCCAACCAATTCTAGCAGCTTCCAACTCAATTGTTGATGGAACAATCTATTATTGGTGATTTTTTTTTTTTTTTTTTTTTTTTACATTGTAAAAAAAATGTAAATAAAAAAAGCAACTACATATTTCCCAGTGTACAATTCCTCAACAATTCCTTTTTGAGTCACATATACAAAGAATTGTGAATTACTTGAAACTGCCTAAAAACCCATGTTTCCCCTAGCCTGGTTAAAACCAGACCATTCTCAGTAGTAACTGAGTTATGGTCTGGCAAAGCTCCATAGACAAATCATTTCCAAAGGGGCGTCACCAACAGACGTCGCTCAAATGCTTCGTCAAGAGCGATCGTCATTGTGTAAAGCTGCGTCCCAATTCGCCTAAGTTACACTACGCCATAAAAGTATGTACTCTTTTTGTGAAGAAAAGGTATTTACTTTTGAATGTGTAGCAAAAAAGTAGGCAAGCTTTGGGACATACTACTTCGTCATCTTTATCGGACGGATCTGTCGCGTGCATCCTGTCACGTAAACTGCCCTGTCAATCATCTTGTCACAGTTAAAATCCTCTATTAAATCTAATTTAATTTCCTACCGTTTCGGAGAGAAATGTAGTAGCACGTTCATCTGCCAGTGGGTCTTTCATGGAGACTGTCCTCATGTGTTTGCAATTTGAATATAATAATGCATTTAAAAGTTGAACGGACGTCGCTCAAATGCCTCTGGGCGCAATTGGATAGACCTAAAACCAATCAGAGCGATCGTCATTGTGTAAAGCCCGCCTCAACGTTTCTGATTGGTGCCGCGATTTCTAGGCCATGGAAATGGGCTTGAATGAGCTCTTTGCCAGACTACTTCTCGAGCAAATCTGAATTTGCCGGAAGTTGTCTGGGTTTTCCCAGGCTATGTTTCCCCCCAAATATTGTCCTAACTAGTCAAACACAGTTATCAATAAGCAGTAATTAGGAGTATATTGAGGGAAAACTCCTATATAATAGTGAATATGTGTACCCTAATCTGCTGTCAAATCGATTAATCGTGATTAATCGCATCTAACATACAAGTTTGTGTGTGTGTGTGTGTGTGTGTGTGTACGTGTGTGTGTGTGTGTGTGTGTGTGTGTGTGTGTGTGTGTGTGTGTGCATATATACTGTATAATGTAAACATGTATTATATAAACACAAACTTAGATGCAATTAATCGTGATTGATTGATTTGATATAGTATATAGTTTATATGTCCCAATCAGCCAATCCCCCAAAATTTACTTTTATAAAGCTCACAACATTCACAGATCTTTTTTGAATGAGTCACAGAAATGCTGAATGTGTATTAAATGTAATTTATCTGATCATATCGTTTTCTTGGAAGTTTTGGAATATAGTGCCTTAATTGTGGACTGTTTTATGATTTTTGTATGGTGTGTTTTGTCCTTTTTGAACTTTAAAAACAGCTTTGGAAAAGAGCAACGTTCTTCAAAACTTCTCTTTTTGCATACAGAAGTCAGATGGGTTTGCAACAGCATAGGTGAGTAAATTATGACAACATTTTCATTTTTAAGTGTACTAAATTTGTATCCCTTCAAGCAGACATAAAGGGAATAAAAGACTTAACGTGCAACTATAAAAAAAAAAAAGCAAAATGATACTATATGACAACTCTATGTGCATGCTCTGTTTTTGTCTCTCTCTTTCTCTTTGCCCTCTCCCTCCCTCGCTCTCTCGCTCTCTCTATTGTTATCAGTCTTCTCTCCAGCAGCACAGCTGTGTGCTGATTTAAAAGGTTAACAGACTAGTCAGCAATTACACTGCACTGTGCAGTAAAACACAATTACATTACAGCTGAGGACAAATGCCAGGCACTCTATTCAGAAGAGAGAGCGAGAGAGAGAGAGAGAGAGAGAGAGAGAGAGAGAGAATGCATCAAGACGCATTGACAGTCTACAGACACACAGTGCTCATGCTCTTCGGCCAAGTCTCAACCATTTGCCTAGACATGTAAGTGTGTGTCATTGAGGGAGAGAGAATGTAACCACTCGTTTGGTAAGTTTAGTTACATAATCAGTTTTTCAAAACAGTGGATCTCTGTTGCCCTGCTGAAAAATATTTTAAACCAGCCTTAGGTGGTTAGACAAACACTTATGAAAAATAACATATTTTAAAGAATATATATTTTTATAAACATGTACTGTATCATTTTTAAGAATCGTACTTGCAAATAATATCATAATGTATTAATGAAATAAAAGACCACTGAAGTGTAAAGAGTGTCCTTAACACACTGAAGACTAAAACTTTTACTGTTTAATGTAATTTTTTAGTATTATTTTTCTGTATTCATTTTCGATGTATGTTGTGAAGTCAGCGTATGTTGTACATGTGTGCTGAGCAGGGAGCTGGGAGAGTTATATTTTGCTTAGAGGTATGTGTGCAATGTAACACGTTCACTGAGCAGAGATGTTCCAGTAATGATGATGCATCAGATGTGTACAGTTGGCATGTTCTTTACAAGGAAAGGAATGTTCTTCAACTGATGCAATGTACCAAAAATTTATACACCGAAGGGAATTTTCTTAATGTGGAAAGTGGATTGTACCATGTGTAAGCATGAGGTATATACGTTCCACTTGTAAACATAAGCAACATGGGTAACGCTTTATTTCGATAGTCACAGGTCAACTAACTGTCATTAGAGTATTAGTAGACTGTCTGCATAATATCTGCTAACACTTTATTTTGTTGGTCCCCCAACAAACATTCTACTGACTAAGTAACTTGGCAACTACAAGTCAACTTGTTCTCCTAACCCGAAATCTAACACCTAACCATAACCTAACAGTCTACTACAGCCTACTAATATCGAGAGTTAGTTGACATTTAGTTGAAAAGTTATTTATAGTTAGTGGTATACTAAAGTGGACCATCGAAATAAAGTGTAACCGCAACATGTTTTTCTACCTTACAAGGAAGTTGTAAATCCCTCAGTGGTGTATATAAGCTCAATCCTTACTGTCCTGACTCAGAGAAACATAGAGGCATGATGGGGTGAGGGAGGAGAAACATAGAGAAACCATTACAGCTGGCATGATGGGGTGAGGGGATAGAGAAATGGGGAACAGAGAAATCTGGAATGAAGATCACCTCTCATGTATGCCTGATACATGTATAACATAATAAATAAGAAATCTCTTGGCAAAATATCTGGTGTAGCTTCCGTGATTCAACAATAATGGGGAAAACATGATTTTCAAATCTACACACACTTAAGTAGTGCACTTTTTAATAATATAAAATGAAGTTTTACTGTAAAGTACATTTTAAACAATTATAATCATTAAAAATCCATTGTTGTGCTTTAAAGAAGTACACTTGATGTTTTGATACTAAAGCACATGTAAAGTTGTTGTTAAATATAGTGTTATTAAATATTACATTTAAAAGTTAATATATTTCAAATGTACTAAATTGCAACTTCATATTTATAAATGTGTAATTACAAATACATGTGTGCAGTACAAATGTGTGATTAAAAATACATGACATACACATTTCAATAGAAATGGAATTATGGAATTAAAGTATATTTTAGTTTACCAAAAATGCTTGTCAGTATGTTCGGCAGTAGCCATATTTCAAAAATAATAGAATTATGAAATTACATATAAAGATGTCCTTAACTGAGTGAAAAAAAAAACACAATTGCATATAATATAAATTTAAAATATAATACATGTAATTGCAATTAAGTGTTAAAAAAACAAGGCTGATTTCAGAAATATTGCAAAATGTTTGCAAAACGCTTTGCAAGTATGTTCCGACTAGGTTGTGGATTCAACACTTTATTAAAGGTGCAGTCTGTAAGATTGACAGCTAGTGTTGGAAATAGGTACTGCAGTCCAATTCAAAATATGGGAGATCGTTGTTTCCCCCTTAGACTCAACACTCACGCGGGTTGCCAGTTTGAGGACACGCAACAGGAACGAGCGCAATTTACAATGAAAGCCAAGGAGACTTAAACACTTGTTGATTTATCCGCGTTTTAATATTCTCTCGTTCAAAGAGATTTTTAGAGGAATACCGATGCTCTTTAGGTTGGGTAGAATCTGCAATCTCTGACCCAGTTTGTTTGCTGACTGCAATACACTGTGTCTCCTGCCAACTGGCATCCGGGGTGTCGAAATACTATTGGGTGAACTAGCAATGGGCGGAGTCACACAGACCAAAACAAAAACACACATTCCAACACGGAACATGTAAAATAGAAGTGTAGAAGTGTTTTTCAGTGAAACGAGTACGAGAACTCAACATGTTTCCTAAATATCTGCAAACATATTATGGTATTTTTATGCTTTAGTAGAGTGAAAAATTTACATACAGCACCTTTAAAACATTCTGGTATATAATGTTCAGTGTTTCATTTTGCATTATAATCTATTCTGTGTTTGTTGACATTTGAAGTCCAATAAAATATCTAGGACCAAATGCAAAACTGATATAAAGCATGTCTATCTCTCACACACACACACACACACACACACAGACACACTAACCCGTCCCCTAAACCTACCCATCACGCAAAACTTTCTGCATTTTTACATTTTCAAAACAACTCCTTTTGTATGATTTGTAAGCTTGTTTCCTCAATTTAGGTCTCCATGAGTCAGCGTGCATTCAGGTTTAAGTCCCCACCGGGATAGAAAACATGTACACACACACACAGCATTCACCTTTAACCATGACACTCAACAAATCACCCCTCAGACCAGCAGCTTCAGATCTTCAGAGCTCTGCGTGTGTGTTCAGTGTTGTGTTCAAGCGCATGTCATTCCCAGACCAGCGGGCACCAGGACTGGAGTGTGTGTTCAGGACTGCTGAGGGTCTGTGTGCTTTCAAAGATTTCTTATGAAAGAGGAGAGAGGCTGTTCATTAGGGAATCCTTCCTGTGTGTCTGAGCGGCTGATTTATGATTCGCCGCGGCTCTGCTCATGCTACGCTAACAATGCTCATTAAGAAGAGGATGTCATCACTCTGCGACACCACGGGAGTCATATGTGTCACATGCATCCTCAATACAGCGAAGTGCTGACCAATCCCGTCCACAACATCCTGTAAATCTGCCATCACGGCCTCGGCCGCGGAAACACACCCACCCACACACACACACAGAGAGAGAGAGAGAGAGAGACTATTAGACTGCAGTGATACAGGGTCAGAGGTTAATGTGGAGCTGTTTGCTGGTGTTTAGTGTAGAATTAGAGGATTTTACAGCGATTTGTGTGTGTGTGTGTGTGTGCCTGAATTCAAGGAAAATTCTGTCATTGATTAATCACACTCATGTCGTTCCAAACCCGTTAGACTTTCATTCATCTTCGGATCACAAATGAAGATCTTTTTGATGAAATCCGAGAGATTTCTGTCCCTCTATTGACAGCTACACAAGTGACACTTTGACGCCTCAAAAAGTTCATGAAAAGATCGTAAAACTAATCCATATGAATTAAGCGGTTTAGTCTAAATTTTCTGAATAGACTCGATCACTTTATATGATATAAACATTCATCAACTCTTGACGTGCGAGAATCAGTGAGGTTCATTTTCGTGTTACGCATCACGTTTGAGCTTCAGCAAGAACCAATGAGGTTCATTCTCGTGTTACGCATCACGTTTGAGCTTCAGCAAGAACCAATGAGGTTCATTCTCGTGTTACGCAGCACGTTTGAGCTTCAGCAAGAACCAATGAGGTTCATTCTCGTGTTACGCAGCACGTTTAGGCTTCTGCAAGAACCAATGAGGTTCATTCTCGTGTTACGCAGCACGTTTGATCTTCTGCAAGAACCAATGAGGTTCATTCTCGTGTTACGCAGCACGTTTAGGCTTCTGCAAGAACCAATGAGGTTCATTCTCGTGTTACGCAGCACGTTTAGGCTTCTGCAAGAACCAATGAGGTTCATTCTCGTGCGTCAAGCAGGTTCGGTTAAGCTTCTGTTTATGTTCGCTGATCAATATTTTTATGTGAATAAAATCCTAAATTCAATATGTTCATCATATAAAGCAATCGTGTCTCTTCAGAAATGTTGGACTAAACAGCTCAATTAATTCAAGTCTACGCCCTAATTCAGACAGCTAAGTGATTGTGTGTGAGTGTTTGAAGTTCTCTCTTGTTCCTGGTTGGAGGTTTGGGCTCTGGGATCTGAGCAGACCTGATGCTGTACACTGAACAGATAAGCAGCACAGGACAAGATAAGAGAGCACTGCCAACCCAGTCTTACTCACACACACACACACGACAGGATAAACCCCTCTTTACTGCTTCTTCAAGAACTAATCTAATCCTACAAACAGGTTCATCATGGTTGAAATCAACACAACAAACCAAGGCCATAACCACATATTCAGATGAGGGGAAGCATAGTTTAAGAATTATTCATAGAAAAAACATAAATATTAGAGGGTGCACATCCTCCTAAATATCTGTGGTGGAGATACACTGTGAGAAAAAAATAAAATTCTGTCTGCACTTTATCTGATAAAATTTATGGACGTTTTCTTCAATCCTAAAAGAGAAAACAGTGCAATGCGTAATTCAAAATACGGTGAAAAATCTATTTGAAAAATTCCTTCAGATTAACACACTTTTACGTACAGTACTTTTCTTTGAGCGTGTGCCATTAATAAACACCAATATCAGTATGTGACCATTAAAAGACATTTCCACTGTTATTTAGTCAGGTCCATGTCATTTACATCTGTTCATTTTTCAATGAAACAAAACATTGAGCTTCTCTTTTCTATACAATGAAGGTGAACTTTCACCTATTCAAACTGTTGCAATCGGTGACAAAACGAGAATTGATCCAATCCTGGTGTGGATCAGCTTCAGTCATGTGCATGAGTCCAATGGCACTGTTGACAGATTCTGTGATTTTATGCATTTGTTGTTTGGAAAGACAGTTGCAGATCTGGAACAGCATGCAAGTGAGTAAATGATGACAGACTATTCAATATTCAGACTATTCCCTGCACCAGAACTCCTGAATTGTACTCCACAGAGAGAGCATATATTACTGCAAACCATACACTAACTGAAGCTATAAATTATAATGTTCACAACAAAGAATAACAGAATAAATAACCAGGGACCCTCTTTTTTGCATACCAATGACAAGCTTTGGCTTTATAGTCCATGTTTCTTTTCTTTTCTTTTCTTTTCTTTTAAGCCTGCACTTCTTCTTCTTTCTCTGTAGTTGCTTGGGAATCCAGAGAGAAAACAGGCAGAGAAAGTTGAGCGCGACCCAGCCACATGTGTTGTGTGCTGGATGAGAATTAGGGGGGAAATCAATTCAGATGCTAATGAGAGCGTCTCTAATTTATTAGTTGCTGAGGAATGCGTGTTACATTAATTCAAACTGTAAACAATTATTTCACCTGAAGATTTATGAGTGTGTGGGGCGGCGGCGATGCACACACAAAGCAGCTTTTCATAACGCCTTCAAAGCGTGTTACTTTTAGATAAGATTAGCTTCCCATTTTCAATAAGCCTCAAAGGTTTTTGAGCGTAATATTGGAGTCCATCTATTACTGTCAGACACTCGGACTCTACGACTCTGTTCAAACCGATGTGTGTTTCCTCATGTCTACCATTGCAAGCGAACCTCTGAGGTACTATAAGACTTTGGTGAATGAAAAATTGATTCTGAATTTCATGTGCAATGGTAAACTGGTGTAACTGTGGAGATGCAGTGCATGTTTAGTGTTTTGTGGAGCCGGTGTGATCAGGCTGCCCTCTACTGATCACCGACCACAGGAACTGCACTTCACCAAAACACACGCCATTTTGATTGCTATCACCTTTCAGGGTTGTCTAATTAAAGGATTATAATTACAGCTTAATCATTTTCTTATTATCACATTCAATTATCATATTTAAACCTCATGTGAAATGCGGTCTCTTTATCCATTTCTTATAGACCCACATAGAATGAATATGATTAAGACGCGGGGCTAGTTGTGAATTTTACTCCAGTGAATAATTTAATTAAGGTATTTTTGAAAGTCACTATCAGTATAGGCACAAAGCTGAAATTCTTGGTTATAAAAGCTATTTAACATTTTCACCGTTTTTGAAAAAAAAAAAAAAAAAAAGGCTTCAATGAAAACATGATGACCTTTTGTGACAACATGCCCCAATAGCAGGACATGTTGACTCAATGGGAGAATGCTTTGTCACTGGTTTGAGAAGAATACCAGTTTGTCAAAATTATACATATAATGTATTAGCCTATAGACTATTTAAAGGCATTTCAGCTAAATTAAATCATTATAAAATAAAAAAAAACTGTGCTGTCAAATCGATTTATCGCACCTAAAAGTTCAACATAAAATTTTGTTTTGTTTATTGTATATATATTACACACACACACACACACACACACACACACACACATATATATATATATATATATATAAACACAACATTTAATGTTAGTTAATCGATAATTAATTGATTTGACAGTACTAAAAAAATATTTGAATACTGCAATAATTCAAACAGGGTTTTGAACTAGATGTTTGAAACCGACTTTTGACTCAAAACTTGCCGTGTGATTTGACAGCTAGTCTTACCTATGGATGAATATTGTGTTTTCATATAATAAACCTTCATCACAGCTTTACAGCGTGTTTGGAGAGAGGATCTATCTGAATGTGATGCAGATGACTAATGAAGTTTGTCTGATGACTCTGTAAGTGTCAGTGGGATGGTGTTAAACGGCTGTTCTCCGTCCTCCTGTGTAGATATTAGGCAGGTGTTTGTGCTTTATAAAGAAGCTTTGCTGAAGAGGCTGTTTGACACGGTGCGGGTCCACAGAACCATTTCCTAAAGCAACCCGTCTCCTTCCCTTTACTGCCCTCATCAGTCCTGCACAAGCACGAGGCTGCAGCCTCCCCTGCCGACGCTAAAAGATGAATGTCTGTTATTGTTTGTGTGATGACAGAGTGTTTCAATCAGGTCCTGTGCAGAGCTAGAGCGCTGAGTCAGTTCCTCTTCCATCGATCCATCACATGGCCTGCAGCCGGCAGGTGTAGTTGCTTTCTCCCGGGGGACGCGGGAAACACCTGCCCTGCCCAGCTCTCCTCTCCTGGTTCAACAGCCACAAACTGTCAGGACAGCACTTTCCTGCTCGTTTGTTGTGCTTGTACAGGTATTAAGGGAGTGAGGTGGGATCAGGTCATTCTCGGGAATGAGCCTGGGGACCTCAGTCTGACTCTGCCAGCTTTTATGGGGGCCTTTCCTATTAACTAGTACCTTTCGAACTCTGTAACATTCACAAAATGAATATGCTTGTGTTGCAATTGTGCTGTAAGGAAGTAAGGTACATTTTAATTGTATCAAATTCTTCAAACAGGATGGAATGTTTAAGATTGTTAATGCTTGTTGTTAATACTTTCTAAATGATCTAATGTTGTTTTCCCATTGAAATTATGTCATTTCCTGGAGGATGATGTCATAGAGTGCTGCAGGGATGACAGCACGTATTTAAACATTTTTTTCTTGTTTTGAAAAAGGCGGGACTACAGTACAGATGTTGTTGACGTCGGGTCATTAAGCTTCATCACGCCGAACAGGTAAACGTCTCGGTTACGTGTGTAACTCTGGTTCCCTGAAGGGGGAACGAGACGCTGCGTCGAAACGCTGTGGGAACGCCCCTGTGTGAGTGCGTCATGAAGCACGTATGGAATCAGTCCAATGGCGAGACGGATCGTCATAGGCGGGTGACGTCATTGACCAGGAAACTTTAAAGCACCCCTGCACAGAGCCAGCTTCTGATTGGCTGAAGCAAGTCGATCACGGGCATGCCGGGAGTATGGCGGGGCGATGCAGCGTCTCGTTCCCTCTACAGGGAACCAGCGTTACATATACATAACGAGACATTCCCTTTCAAGGGAAATCAAGCTGATTCGAAACGCTGTGGGAATGCTAATACCCACGTCGCCATAAGAGCAAGTGTCCGTCCATGTGAAGTCAGTGCGCACATTCGGACGAAAGCACCTGCGCACCTGGAGTGGAGCTGAAGTCAACGCGTGCGGTGAGGACTAGCCCTCCGCATCATACACGTCTTGTAAGGAGACTCCTGACGAGAGCTTTAGAAGCAGCCATACTCCTAGTCGAGTGAGCTCGTACAGCCAATGGTGAAGGCTGACCAGCCGACTAGTAAGCAGGAGAGATAGCCTCAACCACCCACTTGCTCATTCTCTACTTAGATGCAGCAGGACACCCCTTCCTGGGTGACCCAAAACACACAAACAACTGTTCAGACTTCCTTCACAGGGCAGCTCTGTGGACATAAGCATCTAAGGTCATAACCGGGCAGAGCAGATTTAGTTTCTCTTGGTCTGACGTCAGAAAAGGACAGAAAGTCTGCAGTACTATTGGTCTAACAATATTAGTACACTCTCAGAAAAAAGGTACAAAAGCTGTCTCTGTGGCGGCACCTTTTCAAAAGGTACACCTTTGTACCTAAAGAGTGCATATTAGTCCCTCAAAGGTAGGCTACATATTAGTACCTAAATGGTACATATTAGAACCCTTTTGAAGGGTACTGTCCCAGTGACAGCTTTTGTACCATTTTTTCTGAGAGTGTAGGGACCTTAGGACATAAGCATCTAGATTTAGTTTCTCTTGGTCTGACGTCAGAAAAGGAGGAGGACAGAAAGTCTGCAGTACTATTGGTCTAACAATATTAGTAGGAACATAGCCCGGCCTAGGGTGAAGGAAGGCCTTTACCAATGATTCACTTGCTTCATGACGCTCTCACACAGGGGTGTTCCCACAGTGTTTCGACGCAGCTCAAGTTCCCTTGAAAGGGAACTCATCTACTAACTTTCACAGCCTCTTAGTTTATAATCACACTCTTGATAACTTTTGTAACTCAAACTTTGAGGGAAAATGTTTTTCAATAAAGACTGAAAGAGTTATCACGTGCTTACGCCAAGTCATGTGACTGTATATTGTTCGTTTATAGCCTACATTGAGGTTTTACTTGTATTTACTTGTATTTTACTTGAAGTCACAGAGCTTATTTTCCACAATAATCCAAAAGCCAATGGAAAAATCTTTGTTGTGGGAACCAAGCGGATGTTAATTTACGGATTGACCTACAAAATTATGTAATCAATGAAACACTCTATTATTAGTTAAAGGCAGAGGTGGGTAGTAACAAAGTACATTTACTTCGTAACATTTACTTGAGTATTTTTGGGGAACATTTTTAATTTTAAGAGTATTTCATTTCATTCAGGTAATACATTTTACAACCAAAAAGATTATTACGCCACGATACCACTACTACAGTACAAAGTATATGGCATTACCAGTTTTTTTGGACATATACCTAAATTTATACATTAAATAGGCATTGTTCAGTTTATGAAATGAACACCCGCCAATCTGCAGTAATTTGTATGTATTGCGCAGTGGCGTGCGAACTCGTCTTGAAAACGAATGCCTTTGCCCGCCTCAGTTAACCAGTTTAAATGCGCTTGCAGAAATATACATTTGATTACAGTTTGGAGAACAGACAGAAGAAGATCCGTAAATGTGCATTTGATCATTGTTTGTGTTCAGATGTTCAGTAGCGGCCTCTGGTTAAAGGCATAGACTAAAAAAAAAGACGTGCCTTTCACCTCCTTCCACTGAAATGAAGCCAAATGTATTTTGTTATTGCTGATAATGTCATTCTGAGCCCGAGTCTGCGCAGTAGTGGAGCCGCGGTATTGAGGCCACGCCCACACTCCCTCTCCCGCAGACTCATTCGCTGGCACAGCTGTCAATCATGACGTTACATCCCACTTTTATAGCATTAAATAACTAAAACCAAACTTACAGGACAAACTAACACTCGAACATACGTCAGCATGATAAGAGCTAGTTAGTTTGGCTATCTTCCCATTCGATTACATGGAGAGGGTGGGTTTTATGACCTATACTGCAGCCAGCCACCAGGGGGCGATCAAAATGCTTTGGCTTCATTTTTCAGGACTTGAAAACACACTTGGGAAGGAATTTAAAGGTAGGGTAGGCAATTTTCAGAGAGGCTAGCAATGGCGAGTTAGCTTTGAAAGCATAAGATCCCTCCCTCCCTTCAGTGCGTCTACAACGTCACTGGTTTTCATCTCTTCCAGATTACAATAGTTATGGTGTGAACGCAGCATAAGCTGGTTGTTTTGGTTCAGGAGGAACTGTTAAAGGCGGCAGCTGTTTCGGTGACTGACGTCTGTCTAAGTCTGCATAGCATGAACGCTCTGATGACGTGTGATGTCTGCGCGAACAGGTGTGCGGAGGTATAGAAATACACATGTTGACAGGCAGGTAGGACGTCTTATCATTGCATTCAACACACTTTATTCAAATATCATTGCTTTGCACGAAGGAATCAGTGGCTGTGTCCAAAATCGCCCCCTTCACCCTTAAATAGGGAACTGTTTTTTGAAACAGCCATTTGTAGTGGTGTCCGAAACCATAGTGGATGTTATTGAGTGCACTCAATCCCACAATGCACCTGTAGGTGAGCGCGGGGCACAACGTAACGCGGGGCTAGTTGTAACACACTTGTTTTAAATACTTCCACACATGCTAGCATGACGAAACTTGGTGTGTTTACTAGTTGCCATATCAACACTATATAGAGAAAAAATTGCGCTTTTTTGGAAGATATCCATAGACATTTATTAAACCATAGCGAAAGTAAATTTCTTAAGTTAATTTTTCATCTCTATTTTTTGTGTTTATTTAAAATTAGACAAATCTGATATTATTTTAATCTCCAATATGTTATTTAACAGTTGAGATAGTTCTTTAATGCTTTGCTAACTAGCAGAAGACACTAGCTGGGTTTAAATCCCAGTTGTGCAGGCGGGGGCATGTTGTCACACTGCATTACAATGTGCCCCTATTAGGAATATGCTATTATATTCTATACTTTTATTAATTCTATTGAGAAAACATGAGAGAAAGGTGAATAAAGACTGAGAGTCAATGTTCAGAAATTACTAATTATTTATTTGTTTTGAACTATGTTGTATAGCTGTGTTTTCCTGTGTTCGTAGTCAAAACTCAAAAATGAGTTTATATTTAATTATTAAAAAATGCCATTATTTTATATGAAAAAGTTAATAATTGTATTTTATTTAGAAAATATTTTAGTTTGTCTTGTATATATTTTTATTAGATCAGATAACATTTTAAGCTGTCACATGTTACAATGTACCCCACCTATGGGGCATGTTATCACATTTCACTTCCATTCTTTCGGGGTATATCAAGAAAAAAGTATATACTGTATTAATAAAACAAAACCACATAATTGTACTAGACATGTAGGAAATTAATGTGGGAAAAAATAAATACTCTGAACCATAGATTTACACAAACTGAGAAAGTCAAAAAGCGTCCTCAAGTGGAATACATTAGTGGACTAATGTAGGGAATAGTGAATGAGGGGCGATTACGAACACAGAAGAGGAGCAGGAAAGAGAAGTGAGGTTGTATGGAAAACCCTTAAATGAAGATTATGTGGGCATGCTTTATGCAAATTACCAACTACAGGTACATGGTCTCTCTTTTAGGTTAATCTGAATTCATTAACATTAGAACATAGTTACGAACAAATTCAGGTGTATGCATACAAGCACAAATAAACCACTCAGTTATTTGAGAATGAGACTCATTATTGGCATGAAAACACGTTTCGTTTGAAATCCAATTAAAGATGTGAGGAAGAAACACCTGGGATATTTCTTGATAGGTCTAAATTAGCCTAGTGTTTTCACTTTAGAAGCTATAGGCAAAAATGAAAAACATCCAATCAAACCAAAGTAATGAAATTACAGTCCATCCCATATTTGCTTCCTTTTGATAAAAGAAAACTAACTAATATGATTTCTATCTGTTAAGATTGAGTGTTATCCATGAACACATACTATGGGGACATAAAATGTTTTGCATGAAAGGAATGACCCATAACACCCCGGAGATTAACGTACACATAACCCTGCTCGCTCATCACAGTCAGAGATGATTTTACTTGACAAATACTTCCAAAATGGATAGCCAAGCAAGGTAATTACATCTGAGAGCAGGGGCGATAGAAGGGTGCGCGTGTGGACTGGGGGCGAGGAAACGCGACTCAGGCTCCCTGCAGTCAACAGAGCTTTATTACAGAGCAGTATTGATGTCCCCTTCACAAACATCAATAGTGCCGCTCCATCTCCACACGCCACTATCTTCAACAGCAAACTGTGCGGCCTGCCTTTGAAAAGGACGACCATCTATGACTAAATTATCATTTTTAGGACCACATTTCTGTTTGTGCAACATTTTCTTCTACAGTTATTAATCACGTCTTCGTCAGTCTGTAACATGTATTAGTCCCAGAGAAGAGGCTTTGCTGTTGTGCGTCTCTGTGTTCACGGCCCATGGCGCGAGCTCATTATCTGAGAAGGCATCAATGCACTCCAAAACCACAACACAGTATATAAAATCTACTTGATTTTATTCAGAATTATGTCATTCTTCTTGACAGTGAATCTATAAGGCTATTGTTTCATAAAGAAACAAAGAAGGGCCTTGAGATCTGAAACCTATACGAGCTTTATCGTCACATGCCAGCTTTCATTGCATGGAACTTTTATAGATTGGCTGATTTATATAGATTTGAGCAAAAAAATATATATAGGAAATATAGCTGCGAGCAGCAATTATCGGGGGTTCATGCGTTTTAAGTCATTTAAGCACATGCGTAAAAAGGTATGTTTTAATTAGCAAGTGTGTAACCTTCTCGATCATAAATGGAAAAGACCATTTACAACCAATACAGGCAGTTTACCATAGAAAATATATGGTTTAAAAGCTTTTTAACAGTTATTGAGGTTGAGCCAAAAACCTAGGACTAGTTCGCCAAAGTTGGTTTTTGAAATAATCTCCCATATTTAACAAACGATTCGATTAACAGTGGCGGTCCTAGAGGTAAAGTTGCTCAGAATGAAGAGGTGCAACATGTGGTATGAATGTTGTGGACGTGTGCCAAAAATCGCATGGTATGAAATCCTTTACGCCACGTGAAAAACGCGATTTCTTTCTAATCTCTCACAGGCTTCTAGGGGCATGAGTCAAAAAGGCCCAGCGAGTTTCTCAAACTTCCTTGCCCGCCACCGGATGCATTTTTCAAGATATGCGAATGTCCTCGAGGGCAGTCTTGGCACCTTGGACGAAGACACCGCATGCCAATTTTCACCTCAATCAGACTTAGGGTTGCATAGTTATAGCAGTCTTTATGGTTTTTCTATGTTATAGCGCCACCAAGTGGCCAGTCGCCGCATTCTTTTTCACACGAGCACATAATAAGCTCTTACATACTGTATACTCACTCCGTTCACGAGTTTTATCCATTTTAGTAAAAGTGGCTCCTCCCACTTTGAACATTTTGGCGGCCCTAAGAGACCGTGAATCGAAATTTTAACATTTGTTTTGATAATTATTGACAATCAGAATCTTGCTGCACTGGTTTGGTTCTGATCGGGCCAAAAACCTATAGCACTAGTTCCAAAAAATACCAAATACCCGAAAATTCAGACGCTGTAGATGGTGTGAGTACTACCTGCCCTCAAAATTTCAAGTCTCTATGATTTACGGTTTGGTCTGCCCGATCACTTTTAGGGGAGAATGCTGATCCTTGGAAATTTTAACAATTACAATAGGGTTTGAACCCCTAATAATTTGTTTCTCGGACAGAGAAAGCATTTTTTTATATAAGTCAGGGGAAACATTAGATCTGGTCCAAAAGCTACACAGCAAAAAGTCCAGTGTTAAATTAACTCTCCTGGGAGTTTATATGGCTCCAGAGTCAGTGTTAAAATATGAGTGTTAAATTAACACTCAAGAGTGTTAAATGTAATGAGCTCATTAAGTGATTCATTGAGTGATAATTGACCAATATTGAAGACACCTGATGTTAGCAAGCAGAATCTCCAAAGGAGAAAATCAAAAAATTTAAGACACCGTTATGGTGATGAGTGTTTGTTTTAGTTGGGCTCTAGACCCATAAAGCATTAACTTCAAGTTTTGTTTGGCTGTTGTATCTGAGTTATAACTCTCAGATGAACATCTCTCATGATCAGGTGGTGTTGGTTATGATGTGATAATTATAATTTGACCTGAATATCAAATCTCATTTAGAGAGTCAGATTTACCTTGTTGATTACAGCAGCCTGTGATTCTACAGCAAATGAATTTCATCATCAATATAATCCAAAATATTTCTTAAAAAATGTTCTGATAAAAAAATACGTAGAAAATTACTTTATTTAGACACACTGACATCAATAATCAGCCTGTGAATCTCAACAATGGTGACAATAATAAAGCATGTTGCAGTGCATTCTGGGTGCCACCAATCAAAACTCATTCATGGCTCCCATCATGCATTGCGGTATGAATAAATAATGATCTGAATTGTCTTACTAATTTCCTTTTACTAAATGAATATTCTGTTTGTCACCATAGTTGAGATCAATACACTGATTCTTGATGTCTGTGTGTGCCTAAAATAAAGATTTTGTTTTATCAGAACAGCTTTTAAGAAATCCTTAAAACTAGGTAGAAAAAAAGATATTATGCTGTAGAATCACAGTGATGCTGTAATCAACAATATACATTTAAGTCAGAGATTAGACTCTAAATGAGATCAGTGATTCAGGTGAAATTATGATAATGTCAAAACATGACCAACAAAACCTGATCAAATTTCTCTTTGTTCATCCGGCAGTTATAAGATGAAGCCAAAGATAATCTAATGTTTACAGTTTAAGGGTCAAGAGCCCAACTAAAGCAAACACTGATCTCCATAACGGTGTCTTAAAAAATTTGATTTTCTCCTTTGGTGATTCTGCTTGTTATCATCAGGTGTCTTCAATAATGCTCAATCATCACTCAATTAATCACTTAATGAGCTCATTAAGTTTAACACTCTTGAGTGTTAATTTAACACTCATATTTTAACACTGACTCTGGAGCCATATAAACTCCCAGGAGAGTTAATTTAACACTGGACTTTTTGCTGTGTAGTGAGCTGCCTACCCAGTTGACCAATCACAACACACTGATCCAGCCGACCAATCAGAGCACACTGCGCTTTTCAGAAGGAGGGGCTTCACAGAGACAGGAACTAAACAATATCAACAATGTTAAATATGGGAAAAAATAATGTGTTTTTGAACATTCAAACATGAAAACCAGTAGATTATTCCAGTAGAGCCAATTTAAAAACAAAATCAAGACTTTGTAGAAGGCCTCATTAAATCGTCCTCGGCCCCCTGAAACTCCCCACCGGGCCCCTGGTTGAGAGCCACTGCTCAAGATGCCTCATTTTGGCCAAAGTCCCCTTTCAAGAAAGTAATTTCATTTGATGGACATATTTGCAACACCTCTGGGCAACTATTTTGGGAATTCAAGATGAAGTTTCTGCCTTCTGCCTTGGGAAACTCACATTCACAGTATTTCAAAAACCAAGCAACAAAATTTGACATGAACTGTCCATAAATGTTGTTTCTTTGCCCAAATAGCATTAAAGGGATAGTTCATCATTTGCTTACCCTCATGTTGTTCCAATCCTGTACACATTTGAAGAATACTCGTAACCAAACAGTTGATGGACCCCATTGACTTTTTTTTCCATACTATGGCGGTCAGTGGTGCCCCATGACTGTAACGCTAATCAAAATGACTGTTGTTTTTATGCTTTTAAATGGAGAATTACATTAGCTATAGTGACATGCTAACATCAAACTCTACTGGAATTAACTGTCTCTTGAGTCTCTTTTGTGTAGAAAGGAAAGCTAGTTAGTGTGGCATACAGTTTCTGCCTATACAGCTTTCCACATCAGTCACTTATTAGATGCCATATTTCAGTTATGATGCTTCTTTGAAGGCAGATCCCTAGACGAGGCAGCTCACTAGGTTTTGGAAGTGAACTAGTGTGTGTGTGTGTGTGTGTGTGTGTGTGTAAGCAGTCCAGTATTTAGCCATCAGTCTGTTCCTTCATGCTAACTCTCTCCACACAGCTGTTAACACCGACGGCTGCTGAAGGATTCGTGTGGCGCTCATCGCTGTGGGCTCTTGGCCTTGGAGAAACACCACGCAGAGCTGTTTACGAGATTCAGGGAATTTCCATTAACTCTCCGAGCTATTCCGATGTGTGATTTAATACCCACTGTTTAGCCAGATGGCACTGGGCATATTTCAATGCATAATTCACATTTTATTTGTATCAATAGAGTGTAGGCTAATATAAGTTTGGTAGCAGCCAAGCGGTCGTTTTCGACGGATTACATGACAGGCTTCTCTTGCTGTGCTACATTTTCATCTCTTGGCATAGCTAAAGTAAACAAACAAATATTGAATATCATGATTTGCCAAAGCCAGTTTGAGATATGTCACTCAGGAAAGTTGGCTCAAGACCTATAATTTTACGAGCTGAACGCAGGTTGAACGTTTCAAACACAAAACTCTCATATAATAGGCAAATTCTTGATATTTAAATAAATATATTAATATTTTGTGATAGCATTTGGTTAACATGTGAATACAATATTCAGATAAGAGTCAACTATGATGAAAGAAAACTTTGTTCTCAAGATTTCCATGGGGAATGTTGTATAATTTTTTATCAGATATAATTTTATGCATTAATTAATTACAGTTTCTGTTTAGCAAAACAATATTTTTTGATATTTTTGCCTATTATGTTGTCCATTCTGATAAATTGTTTTGTTTAATAATTTCTTCACTTAGCCTAAACTTTGAAGCCATTAAAACTGATAGTAATCTAAAGATGGTGTTGGAGATGGTTTGTATTTATTAACTTACTTACTTACTTAGATAGTATAACCTTTTAAAATATGTAGTCTTCTTAAATAGCAGGTATTATTGTGACAACTTACCCCATAGTGCAGGGGTGGGGAGCGTTGGTCCAGGAGGGCCACTGTCCTGCAGAGCTCCCACCCTGAAAACACTCACCTGATTGTAGCCTTACTGACCCTGAAGACATTGATTGGCTTGTTCAGGTGTGTTTGATTAGGGTTGGAAGTAAACTCTGCGGGAGAGAGGCCCTCCAGGACCAACGTTCCCCACCCGCCATAGGGTCACAAGTTAACATGTCCAGCCATGCAGGGGTTAAATGTAACAACCTTTTTTTTCTTGTGCAATAAAGTATGAATTTTAAATAGCTATGTCGTTGACTTAAATATGTGACTATAAAGAAAAAAATTGTGTGTATTATTTAATTTTCTCCAATGAAGAGTGAGATCCCAGCCAGCCTCGGCCCCTCATAAGATATTTATTTCCAAAAGCACATCAGGTATGGCCTGTTGTAGGGATGCCAGTGTAAATTTGTGCCAGCCCTGGAAAAAAAAAAAGGAGCAAGTCTCCCAGATCATTCTGAATAACAGCCCTGATTCTATTTTCGTTGTGTGTGATTTACGTCCCGCTTCCTCTATGTGCTGTCTGAGGAAACAGATGCGCGGGACTGTGCTTTTCCTCAATTCCTGGGAGAGGGATTGTGGCCCAGCCCGACCGAGGCTCTGGCTCCCTGCGCTCGTGAGAGAGGCTGATAAACGCTACTTATATGGACTCTTTGGTTCCCTTTTCTGCAATTCTCCATTTCCTTCTGGTTTCCACTTGCGTATGTCCGTGTGGGCCGGTCGGGCTTCCCCTCGATCCGCGCGGGACAGGGCAAGGTCAGCAGCGCCCGGTGATGACGTCACTAGGGCACTTCATACATGCGGAATGAATGGGCCGCGATTTGGGACTCGCCCGCCGGACACAGTGGCCCTTTGATCAGGACGGGTCACGCGGCACTGTGGTGATGATGATGTCACAACAACAAATGCTTATCGGTGACTGTAGTGTAGGCTACTAATGAGCTGCGAGGTGTGTGTGTGTGTGTGTGTGTGTGTGTGTGTTCAGACTCCAGCTCACAGGCTGCAATGCGCACAGAAAACTAGTCCAACTAGAAGTTAAAACACCGTTGAGAGAAGGAGGAGGGTCGTGTCAATGATGCTTGATTTCAGGATGCGCAATAACTCACTGAAATATGTGTATTTTGATAGGTCTATCTTATAACAATAAAAGTACCATTTAAATGCTTAAATTTTCAAATTCTTGAGAAAAAAATGACAGGCTTCTATTGCTGTTCTCTATTTTTATCTCAATCATGGCATAGCAAAAATAAACAATTGAATAACATGATTTGAGCCGGTTTGAGATAATATGTCAGAAGTTGCAGGAAAGTTGTCACAAGACCTATATTAGTAAGAGCTGAACGCATGCTCATAACGATTCAAATTCCAATATCATAATATCTTTGTAATAGCATTACAACTAAAGATTCAACTTGTGTTCTCAAGATTTCCAGATTGGGAATATTGTATAATTATTTATTTATTTTTTTAATTTTATCCATTTAATCAATTACAGATTCTGTTTAGCAAAACAATATTTTTTTGCATATAATGTTGTCCATTTTGATTCATTGTTTTGTCTTATAATTTCTTCATTTAGCTTAAACTTTGCTGAAAAGCCATTAAAGCTGTTTTATAGTTTAGATATGTTGTGGGAAATGGCATTTATTTACTTATAGTATAACCTGTAAAAAAAAAAAGGTATTTTTCTCAAATCAGGTATTCTACAAGAATGATTAGGCTAAGATTATTCTTATCAATAATTCATTATTTTGTATTTTAGGTGTATAGAAATACTAGCACTTTTTAATTAATGGTTTTATTTTTGTTTTCTTATTTGACAATGACCCACGGTAAAGTTTTGCTTTATCAGACAATCTGACACCAAAATACAGCTGATCTTGAGATGATTTAAAAGAGGAAGGCTGTTGAGTTAAGAGTAAAGTTGGAATGGGACACTATTATCTTCTATGAAAAGGGAAGTGAATGAATACACGTCGTCAATAAAGAAAAATGGCTTTACTGACCGCTGATGCATTATTGTTGTGTCATAAATGGTCAATGATTCTTCATGATGCATGGAGCTTTTCGTGGATAAGAGCGCCATCTACAGGATCCTTTAAACACAACACACTGCGGGCGCATGCGCACATGATGATGTGATGTCAGGTAAATCACTGGCTTTCAGCAATCCATATGCAATATGATCTTAGATTTTAGATTTTGAATTTATTGGGATTATTGCTACACAGAGAGAAAAAAACGTGTAAAAATGTAGCTTGTCACTGGGGCAGTACCCTTAAAAGGACATCTTTGTAGGCTACCTTTTTTTACCATGAAGGTTCAGAGTACCTTAACGTACGTGTTTGTACTCTAAGGTACTGATATGCATCTTTTAGGAGTAAAAAGGTATGTCATTTTAAGGGCTGTACCCCGAAAGGTAAAATATTTACACCTTTTTTTTTTTTTCTGTGTAAATTTTCAAAATATGGAAGGGTTCATTTAACCATTTAACCTTTCATTTCTTGGATACAAACATGTAGTTTCCATCCTCAGACAGCGCTTATATTATGAGGTCTTCAGAACTGCTTTCTGACAGGGGAAGAATGATTGTGAACCTGTTTTAGGAACATAATAACCACCTATTGTTTTTGGATCATGGTTGCACATTATGCTCAATCAAGAGCCAAGGCATTCTGTGTAAAATCTCTCTCAGATGAGCTCGGCCTACAGCGCCACCTACTGGTCATAAGGAGAGCTTATCTGATCTGAGCTGCAGACTCTTTCTCTATAAACCTCTTCGGTTATGATCGGTGCATCACAGTACAATTTATAACAGCTGCTTTCTATGCGAATTTATTGTGAAATGTAATTTATTCCTGTGATCAAAGCTGAATTTTCAGTGTGTCACGTGATCCAGGAATGATTTGATGCTCAAGAAACATTGTTGAAAATATTTGTGCTGCTGAATATTTCTGAGGAAAATATGCCACATTTTTTCATGATACTTTGATGAACAAAACATTGAAAAGAAGAGACCCATTTAAAGTGTGCTATCCTGAATAAAACTATTAATTTCTTTATGGGGGGAAAAACGCACTGACCCAGAACTTTACTATAAATGTGGCTGAACTAGAACAGCCAATTAAATACTGATGGTTTCAGTTGCTTCACTGAAAAACAAGGAAATTTATGAATTATCCTGCAACTCTTGCTAATTTTTATTATTATTATTATTATTATTTTACGCATGGATATAGAATGCCTGAACTAATGCATTTGCTGAGAATCAGCGATTTTTACACAAAGCACCTCACTTTTTCTCTAAAACAGGTTGTGATATTGAAACCAGCCAAAATTAACAAATAAATACATAAATGAAAGCGAAGGTGTTCACTACGGGGGTTGTCGGGTCCATCAGCAGATCCTCCTCCCTGTCCGGAGATTTATTCAGAAGACTTGCTGACCGCAGCTGCTGCCACACAGAGCCGGCGTTACATAATTCACTTATTTTTAATAGGATATAAAACTTTGGTTAATTATTGCCTTAAGTGCTGTCCTGAAACCCAGAAAGATCACGCAGTGTGTCTGGGCCGTGAGTGACGTCACGAGGCGACAGGTCAAGCCTGGCATCACTCAGCTTTCTGCCGCTTATTCCTTTTCATTTATTGATTTTTCACTTGCAGGATCTAGTTTTATTGTGATTATTTCAGCATAAATGTTATGAAAAGCGAATCGCCCCTCACATGCCCTCGTTAAGGCAATCATTTCACAGGTTACAAAACACGTTCAGTCAGCAGCTCAGGGCCTTCGAGACCTCAAGCACGTGACGAGGTGTGTGTGTGTGTGTGTGATTTGTTACATCCATTGTCTCGGCTCTAAACTCTAACAGAGAGGTTTTTGATCAACGAGTGGAAGATCTCAGTGAGAAGTCACACTCAACACATCAATCATACTACATCTGCACAGCTCAGATACTGAACAACACAGGAGCAGCCCAGCTCAGTGTGTGTGTGTGTGTGTGTGTGGAGATCTCAAAAGACCCGATGGATCAACATCACCACACACTCAGGAGGAAAAGCAGAGGCAAAAGAACATAACCTCAGAAGAACAACTACAGTAAAGTGCCAGAGGGCCACATTATATCCGCCTTTGTCCATTCTGGAGATGAAAAAGTTCTTGATGAAAAACATGTTTCATTAGGCCTGTAGTTTCTTCAGAGCATGGTGTCTAGGTTGTTTAACCCTTGTGCATCAATTACAAAAAGTCACACATTGGTCCATAGAGGACAAAAATGTTTGTGTCCAAAAAAGCTTGGGAGTACAGACTTAAGTTTGGTCTCATTTTAAAGAAGACCCTTAGATTATTGGTGAAGTAAAAGTTTAAAAAGTGAAACCCAAAAAAAAAAAAAAAAAAAGTTATAGAAGTTTATAAAAATGATTTATGAGCAATATTTTATATAAAGAATATATTTTATGAAACATGTTGAACTCTAAAACTGCTAGTAAATCAAAACCATAAGTCTGAACAAGCTGTGTTCCAAATTTGAGGTTGATATCTCAGAAAAAAAGCTTTCACTAGATTTTGTTTGAGTTTTTCTCTCTCAAATATTTCAAGCACGCACACACACACACACTTTTTTTTTATTACACACATACAAACCACACACACCCACACAATTATCGCTGCATAATTTATCCAATTGGCTCAATAATAAGCAGAAAACAGGAATATATAGGCCAAACCTTGGCCAAAAAATTGAAATGTAAACAAAAATTAAATTCATTCTTGCCAACAGAATGAAAGCATATTAACAAATATTGCATGGTTTTTAATGGGTTTCAATTGGGATATTTTTGTCCTTAAGGTCCTGAGTGAAACTATTTTATATATCTACTGCAAACTAGATTTATGAAAGGAAATGGGGGTGAAATGGTAAAATTCCAATAAAAATACACACCTGTGCCAAAATGTATGCAGTTGGAATTAACACAGAAAAAATGAAACGGAAAAAGACAAAGATATGTCCATAAGGTTGCACAAAAGTTAAGTCACTTAAGTCACCATGATCAAAATTGACTTCATGTTCTTCATAATCTTGAATGAGAATAACTCCCCCTCTTCTCTTCTCTTCTCTGATGACGAGGTCAGGGCAACCTTTCACTCGGATAAACGGTAACAGAAGAAAAGACTATCGCGACTTCCACTATTAAATATTCAACTCTGTGCTTGCTACGTGAAACTGTAGCCTATTGTTCGTCTTTCATTTATTTTCAGATTATTCTTGCATTATTAAAAACAGTGAATTATTAAACAAAGATATTATGAAATGACTGAAATGCTGAAGCTGCTGCCATCTTGAGTATTTCCGCATGACGTTGCAGTCGTCGGGTCTCGAGGCCTTGACTGGAAACAGTGAACGTCTTCTTGACTGATAAACCGAGTGTCTCGGTCTACAAACCTCTGAGAGAGAAGTCTTCAGCTATCGCTTTATTGTTCACAACTGGATACAGCTGTTAAAACAGTGTTATTGCTGGAGAACAGGAGACCTGAGCTGCATTTCTCTCAGCTCGAGTGACACTGACACTTTTATAGCACTGAATGGACTGTTTACAATCAGAATAAATCAGATTATCACCCACAGACATTAGATAAAACGACCCGAGAGACTCATTAAAGGTCACAGTGTTCAGCAGAACATAATGCCACCCTGTCCAAGAGCTTTTAGATGTTTAATTAAGAAACAAATGATCTGGAACTAACATGCGGTTACCAGTCCAGCGTGTTGCGAAGACAGATAAAGAGAGAGAGAGACGCTTCCTTTCGTCACCTCTTTTAACTGTAACAAAATATGCTTCTCTAATAAATCTGAATCAGACATCTGCCAATAAATAAACGAGCTCTAATATTGGAAGTGAGAGTGGCTGTTTTATTATGCTAGTATTTCATCTGTCACATTGTGGTAATGATGACACACATTATAACCATCTCATAAAACTGCGATAAATCATCACACACCCCTGCATTCACGCTTCTACCAGAGAGCTTTTTGCCAAGGCCATTTATGTCGATTTATTCAACTATTACAAGTAGGATGCTGCCTAAATGTTAAATGACTTTTGTTATTAGTTCAATATGCCAACGCATGGATGGCCAGCAGGTGGCGCACTGGACTATGCTTTTACTAATGGCCTTGTGATGATTATCCTCATGTGTAAAAACCAGTCTGACTGCATCTTTCTCCACGCAACATTTTGGTTTGATTGGTGGATGATGTCATGTACACAATTGCGTGATTACATGGTTTATTGCATATGAATGAAGGCATTCACTTTCTAATTTCTAAGAGTAATTACAGCATCATATTGCATAATTTCCTCAGGAACACAATGGATGACAGTGAACAGGTATTGCTTTCAAGAGAAAGCCTTGATATCAAATATCAAACTAGGCAGCATTTATCTTAAAGAAGGCTAACACAGGCACATCCTTTCACAAGATTACGTTTGTTGTAGTTTTAAAAATAGATACAACATGGAAACAAGTAGTATTGTTACACTTTGTGTTTGTGAAACAAACATTAGTGTTGTTATGTTGAACTTGTTATATCTGTGAACTTATCTGAAATAAAACCACCTTTAGACCAGTTGGAAATGTAATGAAATGATGAGTGAGAGTTCGGTTTATAGGGAATTCTTTGTTTGGTTGGGTTTTACTGTAATTCCTGAACCATTGGCTATGAGTCACAGTGTTGATACACACACACACATCCACAGGAGGACACTGGACTGTTTACACTCACAGACGCAATGTTGCAGGCGTTTGAGTTGCATCATCTCAATTATAGTGCAGTTGTGCTGTCATCAACGAGACAAACAGTGTCCAGACCAGACGCTGAGATAAACTGTACTGTATACACTGCCTGAGATTTTAAAAATCATTTTATGTTAATACTACTAATATAGAATTTGTTTTAATTCGTACGTGATGTACTTTTTACAAACAGGAAACTGACACTAGTACAACTGATCATATTACAAGTGTTCCAAAAATGTTCACTATCCAGCCTTTCTAGATCACATTAAACATACAGACTTGGTTTGATGGCTTTGATTGACCATTCATTGGCTAATCAATCAATCAATCAATCAATCAATCAATCAATAAATCAATCCATCAGTCCGTCCCTCCATCCATCCATCCATCCATCAATCAATCAATCAATCAATCAATCAATCAATCAATCAATCAATCAATCAATCCATCCATCAGTCCGTCCCTCCGTCCATCCATTCATCAATCAATCCATCCATCCATCCGTCCATCAGTCTGTCCCTCCGTCCGTCCGTCCATCCATTCATCCATCCATCCATCCATCCATCCATCAACCCATCCACCCATCCATCCATCAATCAATCAATCAATCAATCAATCAATAAATCAATCCATCAGTCCGTCCCTCCATTCATCAATCCATCCATCCATCCATCAATCAGTCAATCAATCAATCAATCAGTCAATCAGTCAATCAATCCATCAGTCCGTCCCTCCATTCATCAATCCATCCATCCATCCATCCATCAGTCCGTCCCTCCATTCATCAATCAATCACTCAATCCATCCATCAGTCCGTCCATCCATTCATCAATCAATCCATCCATCCATCCGTCCATCAGTCTGTCCCTCCGTCCGTCCGTCCATCCATCCATCCATCCAGCCATCCATCAACCCATCCACCCATCCATCAATCAATCAATCAATCAATCAATCAGTCAATAAATCAATCAATCAATCCATCAGTCCGTCCCTCCATTCATCAATCAATCAATCAATCCATCCATCAGTCCGTCCCTCCATTCATCAATCAATCAATCAATCAATCCATCCATCAGTCCGTCCCTCCATTCATCAATCAATCCATCCATCCATCCATCCATCAGTCTGTCCCTCCGTCCGTCCATCCATTCATCCATCCATCCATCCATCAACCCATCCACCCATCCATCCATCAATCAATCAATCAATCAATCGTTTGCTCCATCCATCCTTCCATTAAAGCTACAATATGTCATTGTTTTTGCCGCTAGGGGTCGCTAACCTCTTACAATAACAAAGGCGTCGGTTGATGACGCATAAGCAGAATTATGGGACTTGTCGTCATGCCGAAAGATCTAATAATGTTTATGGATGAGTGAATACATTGATGTTTTTAACATGACGGTCGCGATTGCTAATGAGAGACAGATATCAGCACCACACGCGAGTCCCGCGGATATAAAGGAATGAGGGCATTTCACTCTACTGACTAACTAACTTACCCGCAAGTGCTAAACGTACTCACACAGGTCAGTTTATTAGATGAATGAAACTTGTGAGGATACGCAGCGCTGTTTCACTTGGTCTACACTATCACACTAAACTGCATTTGAGTGTGTTAAAGTTATAATGTTATTCTATGTGTTAGTTTGTCTGTATGAGATTAGCAGTAAGCTAGATCAACATTAGAATAACATACTGATCATATTCTAACATTTCATCATGTTGAGCTATATAACATTGATTAGTTTTATGTACATTTGCTCACCTCTACATTTGCTTGTCTCTGTCAAGTCGAAGTTAGTCACGGACGTGGAGCTCTCGGCATCTCGAAAACGCCACACTGATAATGATCCTCGTTTTAGTTCTCCTTTTGTCCCAAAGTCTGCTTGCCATGGTCCATAATGTTTGAACGAAACAACAAAAGCGTTAGCGTGCTGCTAGACGTAACGCAGTTGTCCACATCTGTCGCCATGGTTACTATGAGCGGAAACCAGGGATAACGCGGATATTACGTCATTGACAGGCGACAAGTGGGACAGGGCGACAGGGACGAGCCATTATTTAACATTGGAATTTCTCTGAAATGAAAAATCTTTGGAAACTTTTGGGATATTGTAAGTACACAACTGCAGGAAATATATCACACTGTGCAAGTGATTTTTGGATATTTTATTACAAAAATCTTACATATTGTAGCTTTAATCAATCAATCCATCCATCTATCGATTTATCCACCGATCCATCAATCCATTTATCCATCCATCAACCAATCCATCCATTCATCCAACAACTGCTAATATCAGTATATCTTTCATATTAAATTATATTAATAAGTATATATTATAAGGGCCAACATTTGGCAACAGTACTACTGATAGATGATTAGTTTGGTGGGTATCATATTGTGTGTTTCATATTTTCTAAGGCCATGTCAAAAACTATTTTCTGAAGCTAAAGTCGCTGTATGTAGCCTACAAATATATCTATATTTAAATGCATAACATATTTATTAGGATCAGCACAAATTGAAACAACAAAATGGTAACCCTTTACAACAAAGTCTCATTTGTTAAGATTAGTTAATGCATTAACATGAACTATGGGCAATATATTTTTACAGAATTTAGTAGCCATTGTTAAACTAATTTTTTTTTGTTCAAAATGTATAATGAATCCATCTTCCAAACCGTGTTTTTTCCTTATCCTGAATCACTACGGTACGCCTAAAATAAGCGTTTATATTGGGACTATTTTAGACCAGCCGCTGCGGAGTAGCCCAGTACCTGCGTGACTCGTCATATACATAAACAGAGAGAAGTAGCTCCGGCTACAATGTTCCTCCGCAAGACGCATGTTTTGTTTATTAACCGCTACTGAAGTGTCCGACAGCGCCTCTAATGGCCGAAGTGTGTCATTACACCAGCGCTTTATTCCGCGTGGCGTGCAGAGACCGAGGGGGCGCAAAAACTGCAGCATGGAGGTACCAATTTATCAATATTCCTGTTATTATATGGAGTGTGGAGAATTCATAATAATACATATCTTATGTGAGTTTATTATAGTGCTTTGGTGTTAATGGTGCATTCTGCTGCTGTCATGTTGACCTAGCCGTGTGTCTGTGGCCGAGAGCAGAGCAGATACTGAAAGCATACTGTTAAGACGGATATATTACTATTTTCAAACGAAACACGAGACTCTTTGTGTTACAGTTAACGTTACTGTCTTAAACACCAAACCCGTGCCAGGCATGAACTCGTGGTTCAATTTTTAACGTGCTGCTAATGTTTTGGTTAGGGAGGGGGTTGTCGACTTTCGTCAACGGAATATTGAGCCTGTTGTTTTGCAAACATGACCGTATGAAATACAGATACAAGAATTTAATGTATAATTGTAATATTATCTCTAACAATATGGAGGAAACACGAAAAAGAAATCTAAAATGGCGCGTGAACTCGTTGGCAACGAATGTTCTAGACGCTCCTCCTCCGCCTCCGGTTCATTTCCAACCGTCCCCTCCTGAATTTAGGCTTTATCTCGGAAGAATGTAGCAGTAATCTTTGATCTTCGTGTACACAACATAGCTACTCTATTCCTTTAGATGTAATGCCATTGAAACCTTCTGCCACCGGCCGAAATACCAATCTTACTATGGTGTAGGGTTAGCTAATGAATATTAACAAGGTTACGTTGACGTTGCGAGGTGATCTTTTGGATCGTCCAATCACGTTCTCTAATTAATATTCATGAATCAAGCCTTAGTAAGATAAGTTAATTGGCTAGCTGACAAGAGCCCATCTTTCAACGTCACTCTTTCAGCCAATTGGGTGGGCTTATCTCACTCAATCTAATGAATATTAAATTAGCCTTCACGTAATATGCCAAAAGTATGGCCTGATGTTGTCCATGCTCTTTATATTCACCAGCAGAAACACCCACACATTCAGTGAACATTATCAGCTATAAACAATTATTTAATAGCTTTACAGCATTATGCATCATAAAGGACCAGTTGTATCTAATGACGCATATTTGTAAAAAGGCATAGGTTGGAGATAACAAGTCTGATATGTAAGTTAACTGTGTTTTATGTGAACAGGGTCGAGTCAGTAAGGAGCCGGAGCAGCTCAGGAAGCTGTTTATTGGTGGACTGAGTTTCGAGACCACAGAGGACAGTTTACGAGCTCACTTTGAGCAATGGGGCAAACTCACAGACTGTGTGGTGAGTGGCCGTCAGATCACATGCTTTTCAGTTTCGCTTTAGTGACTAAATGCATTCGCTTTGAAATGTGTCTGCAGCAGATGCAATCCCAAAAATACAAAAAATTGGAGAGAAAACAGGTTCATCTCCAAAGCATCTTGGAGTGTCATGCCATGGTATATGAATATAGTAATCATTCACTGAATTACCATAATACCATCTCACACTATCACTAGCTATGTTTCCATCCAAAGTTGGAAAAGTTGGGAAATTGGTGCAAAATATCTGTTATAAAAATGGAAGTTGCAACAATCGAGTAAAACCACTGTGGCTCTTTTATCCTCCATCATAAATGAATTGTTTTCCATCAAGCATTAAAGTCACTTCTTTTTCAAAAAGGAGGTTTAAAAATGTTCAGACCTCGTCGTCCATCCAATCATACCTCTCTCTCTCTCTCTCTCCACCATTTTTCTGATCACATGATCTGTTGAGGCAGTCACATGATTCTTTTTTTTTCTTTTTGCACATAGATGGGTTTATTCTGCAAATGCATTTCCATCACAGTTTGTGCCTATATCTTCTTATCAGATAAAAAAATATCTGCCTCAATTCAGTTTTTTGCAAGCACATTTTTAATATTTGTATTTGTGTATGTGCATCTTGGCATTTCCACACAGCGTTTTTTTTATTTTATTTTATATGCAATATTCAGAAATTTGCATTGAAACATAGCTGCTGTAACGTATGGTGCCTAGATAGTGGGTTTTTTTTTTCATAAATATTTATTAACAATGGACCTTTGAATTATTGAAAATGAGTCATGCTGATATTCACGCATACAAACCTCTTAATTAATCTACTAACCCGCTTAATGAATCAACAACTTAGAATGTCTGTCAGCCAATCAGAATCAAGCATCCAACAGTTCCGTGTATGAGTTAATAATGCATATAGACCCCTTTTCAGTTAGTAAACATGGTGACGTTTTTTGTGGGCGGAGCTTAGTTGGAGTAACTAAAATGTGAATCTCCTTGTGTAGCCGAATCTGTGCTGGTTTGTATCGGCCGCCTCCAGTTTTTCCTTTGTTTTGCCTCCAGCGAACGCCGTGACTTGCAAATAGGGTCTATAGAAATACCACTAATAATAACAGCAACAAAACACTGATATTGATGATATTATCATTGATTTTTTCTTTCCTCAGGTAATGAGAGATCCAGCAAACAAGCGCTCGCGAGGTTTCGGCTTCGTGACGTACTCCTGTGGCGTGGAGGTTGACGCTGCAATGGCAGCTCGGCCACACAAAGTGGACGGTCGTGTCGTTGAGCCCAAGCGGGCCGTTTCCCGAGAGGTACGGTTACATTCACTCAAAGGGCTGGTTGATTATGATTTCACTTTTTTCACTTTTCAAAGCAAAGGAAGATATTTGCTTTTAAAGGGTAACTAAACCCCTGGTCAGAGCCTGACTCCACCCACTGGGAATATTTGAAAAATGCTGGAAAAGTGGGCAGACCCCAGCGGAGATAGAGGGGACGAACCGAGGGCGGGGCTGAGCGGGGGGGCGGGGGGGTGGGGGGGGGGGGTTGTGCACCTGAGACCCGCAGTGACGGATTAATTGACAGCTGCTGTCAGACTCTAAAATGGAGAGAGACTCACAGGGTCGCAAGACGACGTAAAGTACATGCCTCTGATGAGTTTTATCGAGTTGATAGTCAATAGCGCGCGCTCTCTGTAGGCATATTCATATTTTCCCGCTATGTGAAAAAATCCAGCAAAATGCGCCGGCGTGTTTGTCGACCCCAGAGGATTAACTTTAGCCTAACCATAAATTGTGATTAAAATATATATGATCACTCACATCAAGACGTCGCTGCGGTGGTGGAGTCCATGCAGGAGGAGCAGCGTTTGGCACTGCGTCGCTTTTCAGCGCGAGCTGTGTGGAGAAGCCCATTTCCACCTCTATTGCGTTGGAGAAGCAATCCCGCGTAAAATGCAGGTTGCACACTTGAGCTCTAGGCGGGAACTCACGGTCTTCCAGGCCAAGTGCATGCAACCACTGGCGCCTAATTTCCAAGTCTGCTGGAAAGCTATGCCGTCCAGCAGTGCTGTTGCAACCAGCAACACTACACCTACGTACCCTCCTGACCACTGTACTAAATACAGATAAATCTACGCTAACTTGAAGCTATCCTAACTGATGCAATACTATGCGTGGTGAGCTCGTACCAAGGGAGGGCGTGGTGAGCTGGAACCTGCTTACGTCATGTGCCACCGCAAACATCCAATTGGAAAATTCAACTGCAGTAGCCACCGTTCAACCTGAAGAGGGCAGATGTTTTTACACCATATATTGTAGAATTAAAACACTTTATACCCAAATGTCAAAAAAGTTACTCGAATCAATGAACAGCACTAATAAAGCCCCATTCTTACAGATCATTAAAAAAAGTTGGTTTAGGGTTTAGTTACCCTTTAAAGAAATCGTTTTTTAAGGACTACAACAAACGACTCGTAGAGTCTACACGACATTCCTCCCGGGTTAGTGACATCATCACCAACCCTAAAATTTACATAAACCCCGCCCCCGGGGGTGTGATTTATAGATTATCATGACAGAATATGCTAATCAATGACTAGAAGATAACTACACATAAGCTACATTAATTCAACTAAACATTCAGAAATGTCCTGTTGCTTCTACATGTTGTCACTTCTTCTTGAGTCTCTCCATCATTGTCTGACTCCGTTTTGAACATAAACATTGACATTTTCAGTGCATGTCTGTGTGAGGTAAAAAGACACAAGCTGTTGAAGCTCCGCCCCCTGTGCCGGGAGCAGCAGCTCATTTGCATTTAAAGGGACAGACACAAAACGGTGCTCACCCTCAAAAAGTTACAATTTTAACATGCTATATAAAAATATCTGTGGGGTATTTTGAGCTAAAACTTCACATACACACTCTGGGGACACCAGAGACTTATTTTACATCTTGTGAAAAGGGCATTATACCACTCCTTTAAAACATTGAGCTGCACATGGAGTATATAATTTCTCTCAATTATGAGTTAATGTCTTGCAATTTAGACTTTCTTTCTCAGAATTGTGAGTTTCGAATACAATTCTGACTTTATTTCTTGCACTTCAGAGTTAATCTCTAGTGATTGAGTTTCACAGTTCAGACTTTATTTCTCGCAGTTACGAGTTTAACTCAAAATTCAGAATTGCAAGATGTTGACTCAAAATCGCAAGAAATAAACTCTGAATTGCCAGAAATAAAGCCAGAAACTCACAGCTCTGAGAAAGAAAGTCTGAATTGCACCGTAAAAAAAATCTCACCGCATTATATTTTGTTTCTTTATGGTTTTTTGAGGCTTTTTTGAGTTTTAATTACTCTCAAAAGTTTATTTTTTTATTTTGTCCATTCAAATTCATTTGACAAATCGATTTGAAAAAGTATTAGAATTCTGAGAAAGTCTGAATTGAAGATCATTTTGAGCGTTAGGGTTTACATTTAAAAAGCACATTATTTTTCACACACTACATTATTGCAGCACCTCTATTCTCAGTCTGTCTGAAACACTCTGATTTATACAAAGCCCCTCCTCCTGAACAGCTCAGAGTGCTCTGATTGGCTAGCTGAATCAGTGTGTTGTGATTGGCCAGACTTCTCAAGCGTATCAGAAATGTGACGCCCCTTACCATGATGAGCTTCAGCTTCCGAAGCACCTGTAAACACACAGCTAATATTTCACATTGTGACGTGGACGTTTGCAGAGGTTTGGTAAATCTGGACTTGGATCGAGGGTTTTAGGCAGGTCTGGATCAGTGTTTATGTTAGAATAAATCCCTTTGTGGGAGACTATGAGCTTTGTAACTTGACAGATCTCATATATGCAGGAACAGATACATTACACACTAAAGGAAAAGAAAAACATTAAAAAGCATCATATGACCCCTTTAAGATATCTTTAATTAAGATGAACAGTACCGGTCAGAAGTCTCTTCTGCTCATCAAGGCTGCATTTATTTGATCAAAAATACTGAAAAAACAGTAATATTTTGAAATATTATTACAATTTAAAATAATGGTTTTGCAAAGCTGAATTTACATCAGCGATTACTCCAGGCTGCGGTGTCACATGATCCTTCAGAAATCATGATTCCACTATAAATGAATGTACTTTGATTATGCAGGACTCTAATAGACCCGGAGCCCATCTGACAGTGAAGAAGATCTTTGTGGGGGGAATCAAGGAAGACACAGAGGAGTATCACATCCGAGAGTACTTTGAGCCGTTCGGGAAGATCGAGACCATCGACATAATGGAGGAGCGTTCGACTGGGAAAAAGAGAGGATTCTGCTTCGTCACCTTCGATGATCATGATACTGTGGATAAAATTGTTGGTGAGTTTAGATGGAAATCATTTACTTTCATCTGCTAGTCACACACTGACTGACTGACAGAATCAATAGATTATGGGTAAATTAGTGCATCTAAAACTATTAAAACAGCATTGTGCTGATTGTTTTTTAATTATGCAGCTTATATGAACTGCCATTGATTGAAATATTACATGGACTATTTGTATTTATTAAAATTTTTGCAAAATACTATTTAAGTGATTGCAAAAAAAGTGGTTAAAATTAAAACTCAATAATACACTAAAATAAACATTTTCCCTAAAAATTCAATTAATTTTTAGCTAAAATCTTCATGTTGATGTACATTAGTGGCCAAAAGTGATGTGCGGATCACTCTTTATTCAAATATTATTAAAAATGTGTTAAAGATTTTGTAAGCTCTTGTGTAGTTGTATTCCTTGTAAAACTTTGGTCAACTTCGGTTGTGTCTTAAATGTGCTCTATAAATAAATGATTGATTGATTGATTGATTGATTGATTGATCTCCAAGTACAACTACACAAGAGCTTACAAAATCTTTAACACATTTTTGTGTTACTTGTGACACAATTTTTGGCCAGGCTGTCATAAAAAGAAATTATGGAAACACTTAACAATAACGTTTCATTAGTTAGCATGAACTAATAATGGACTGCACTTCTGCAGCATTTATTAATGTTAATTTCAGTATTTACTAATGCATTATTAAAATCAAAAGTTGTATTTGTTAGCATTAGTTAATGCACCATGATCTAACATGAATATGACAATGAACTGTATTTTTATTAACAAAGATTAAATAAATACTGTAACAAATGTATTGCTCATTGTTAGTTCATGTTATTTAATTCATTAACTAATGTTATAAAATGAGACCTTATTCTAAAGTGTTACCGTAATTATGAACACATGCAAAAACGAGAGAATCAGCTAAAAATAACTGATGATGTTGTAGTCAATGTAGTCCCTGTGATCTTTCTGTGTTTCTGTGCATTTGTTGTTGTTGTTGTCTTGCATGGTGAAATAAAACCTGTAGCTGTAGGGGTTTTTTGGGACATAATTTCATCAGATAAATACCTTAACCAGGTTTAGTGTTTTGTTCTTTCTTCATATTTCAATTATTTAAAAAGCCTAAAATATTGTCTTCATATTTTGATTGTTTAATCGAACTTGTGCGTCGATAATTTTGGCCATAACTGTATCAAAGTTCACAAACATGCTGTGTCAACTACCCATGTTACATCAGGAAATACCCGTTCTTACAGGTTTTATACAGTAGCTGAGCAAACAGATCTCTGTTTTGCCTTTTTAAAATGATTTTTTTTTTCCTTTTCATCAGCACAAAAATATCACACAATCAACTCTCATAACTGTGAAGTAAGAAAAGCCCTTCCAAAGCAGGAGATGCAATCTGGATCCAATCAGAGATGTAAGTAGCATGTCTAATAGAAATAGACATTTTGAAAGGTTCATGATAAATTGTTACTGTAATATTCAAAGCATTGCATGTGGTTATTGTTAATCATATATAACGTCCTCAGATCGTGGTGGCGGTGGGGGTGGAGGTGGAGGTGGGGATAATTTCATGAACAGAGGAGGAAACTTCGGAGGTGACAACTTTGGCAGAGGTGAGATGACATGTGATACTGTACATCTGATCCCGTGTGTGAGTGTGTAGAGCACGACCTCAGGTGTGAATAACACTAAACACACTGAACCCTGTATCTTTTACAGGAGGGTACGGAGGAGGAGGCCGGGGTGGATACGGAGGAGACGGATACAACGGATTTGGTGGGGACAGTATCATGACACTCACATGATCAATAAGCAAAAAATCTGACTCTCTGATAAAACGTGTTGTAACAAACAGGGAAAGGCCAGGCTGAAGCTAGTGGCTCAAAGTGCAAGGGTTTTAATAAGTGAAAAGAGCTAAACAAAAAGGTAACTTAAATGAAACAAAAACACGAAATATGAATATAACCATAAAACAGGAACACAGAGAAGAACAGGAACACAGACGTGGGACACATTCAGCAACAACAACTGACAAAACACAGTGAAGGAAAACATTGGTGTATTTATACGCTAGAAAACTAGAAACACCTGGGCTATTTTTATATCAATACAAATATTTTATCAATAATCACCTTAAAAAAACATAGTATCCGATTATATCGTCTACTCGAGCCCCGCCCGCGGCCGGATACAACATACATGCATGTCGAGTTATATAATGATAGCCTTTGATTCAGTTCGTTTAATTTAATCATTGAAATGTTAAAGGTTTTACTTTGGTTAGTTTGAGCTTAAACTAACATAAAACATTAGCTTCGCTGTTGTGTTAGTGTTGCTGAACATTTCCACACTGTTCTTATCGAATTTGTGTTTGAAATGAATTTCGTTTCGTGAGAAAAAATATTTAATACAATTGAACAGAACCAAATTTGGTGATTATAAGAATGATGCCCATGTTTCTCTTTCTTTTTGCCGTTATCGCCTGAGTAGATGCATTTCACGATGATAAGTTTAATTTACTTAATTATAATGTGTAGCACTGTTTTAAAACTTGTATTCAAGCTGTAATGTACAGATATAATTTTAATTACAATGGTCATACTTTGTGATTTTTTATTATTATTTTTTTATTTTGTACACTATTTAACCTCTTAAGTGTCACCGGCCCACCGGTGGGCCCAAAATCATTACATATTTAAAACAGTAATATCCTATAATAAACATAAACTAATCTTGACAAACTATATTTCATTTGAAAGCTTACAAACTCTAGTTTCCATATTTGGTGAATGATTTCCAAAATAAATTAGAGAGGAGCTGTAATTTATCAATTTGCAACAAGAATATTTTCATATTTATAAGGCGTGTTCAGACCTTTATTTTGAAATAGCAATGAACATGAAAAATCATGAAAGAATGGATGAAACCTCGGTTTGTTTTCATGCCAAGAGTTCAAAAGATATCATCCATTCAATTATTTTAGAAAAAAATATATTAATATGTTTTTAATAACACATATGGAAATGAAGGCGCCCTTATATGGGCAGTAATGGAGTCTGGTTGTCACCTAGTGAAAATGTTTGGTACTGCGCCCAAACAAAATCTCACTGAAAGCTCATTTTTTGAGATATCAACCTAAAATTTGAAACACAACTTATTCAGATTTTTGGCTTTGATTTTCTAGCAGTTTTAGAGTCGGCCAGGTTTTAAAAATATATATTTTATATAAAATATGAATAATTAAATGTTTTAAATTGTACATTTTCATAAACACAAACTTATATAACTTTTTTTTTGTTTCACTTTCTTAATTTATTTCACTTCAACAAAAATCTGCCAAATGTCTTCTTTAAAACAAGACCAATTTTACGTCTATACTCCAAAGCATTCTTTAATTACAACCATTTAAAGTCGAAATGTGCATTTTCATGTATATTTAAAAAAAGGGGGGTGACACTTAAAGGGTTAAATTAATATTCAGAAACAGCTGCTGTTGCATAGGCTGCTACCATTTTGTTCTGATGAACTTTTATTAGACTGCAGGCCAAAATAAAATAATTAATAAATAAAGTAATCATTTTTAAAATGGGAGGTAATACTGCTATTCCGAATTTATAGGATACGGTTCAATTTTTTCGTCTGAAAAAAAAAAATCGAATAAAAATGAATAGCAACATCATCTTAGGAATACTAAACATCAAATAAAGATGTGTAATCAAGAAAAATTATTTGACTGAAGTTCTGAAAGTAAGGATAAATGATGTTTGACAGGAAGCACAGTCGCATACACAGACACACGTTGCCGTTAGAGCAGTCAGGTGAATTAAACACAGATCAGGCTACTTAAAGTTACAAAAGTTATTCTGTCAAGATAAGTGAGTGCTTTTCCTTTTCTTTTGTTCTTTGATTAACATTAATGACAGGTGGCAGCAGGTTTAGCTATTTGGTGTTGCTTTAAAGAATGGCTTAAAATTGCATTAAAATGTGCACACAGGAATCGATAAGCAAAATCGAAATATTAATTTTATCACAAATACCCGATACCTGACCTCAAGTAGGCCTATCTGATGCCAGAACTGGAATAGATTTTCTATTCCTAACCCTACTAACTAATAATCTATAGAAAATATTGAGCTCATGCTTTTGCATGTGAATAAATATGTGAAATATATTTGTCATTTTTCCCGATATCGTCGATGATCTTCTGATCGTACTTGCGAGACACTGTTGATATATGATAATATTGTCATATCGTCCAGCTCTACTGGGAACGATAATGGGATGATCAACAGCAAAACTACAAGACGACTACAAAACGGCAACTGAAAACAGGAAATAACCAAATACAAAAGAAAAATAAAAGTCCAAATTGAACACATGACACGTGTTTATTTGCAGAAAACTTGCTGTTAATTTATGCCAGATTTGCACCAATGTTGACCAGAAAAAGCATAAGAAAATATCCAAAGCTGAAAAAGTATATTTTATATTTATATAAAAAGTATATATGAAGAGTTCAGATGCAAAAGCCTCTAAGTGCCATGTGAAATTTTCTTCTGGAATGATAATTTTTATCAAGCTCGTATATTTAAGTTCAGTAATTTCACTTAAATGGCAATTAATAGGTAATTTGCATTGCCATTTAAGTGAAATTACTGAACTTAAATATACGAGCTTGATAAAAATGATCATTCTAGAAGAAAATTTCACATGGCACTTAGAGGCTTTTGCATCTGAACTCTTCATATATTTTATGAAGTGATAAAAAAACAAGAAAGTGGTACAAATGAAGTCACAATCCAAATGAAGTGCTAACTTATCCCAATCAACTAGTCAGTCACCTTCCCCGAGAGCCAGACTGAGAGGATGATCACTGAAGTGCCGGTGTGTGCTGTGTTTGCGACGGCAGGGAATAATAACTATGGAGGAGGTGCTGGCGGTGGAGGGGGTCGTGGGGGGTACGGCGGAGGTCCTGGATACAGTAACCAAGGCGGAGGAGGATTTGGAGGATATGACAACTACAATGATGGCAGGAATTTTGGAGGTACATTATCGTTAAAGCTAAGACAAACACTTGACAGGTGGTTGGGGGGGAGGGGCTAAACAAGAGGGCTCGGTGATGTCATCCTACAATGGAAGACGTTTAGAGGCGGAGCAACATGTTATATTCTGACTAACGACGAGCTTTTTTTGTGATGACATGGACCGACGAATCATTTAATTGAAACAAATGATAAAAAAATACACTAGCGTTCTAATGTCTGGATGTCTCGTTTGCTCTCAAAGGCTGCGTCAAAAATACTGCAAAAACAGTAATATTGTGAAATATTCCAAATAAAAATTGTAATATTTAAAAAAAATACAAATAAAAAAAAATTTTATACTGTTAAAATGTCATTTATTCCTGTGATCAAAGCCTTCAGTGTCACATGATCCTTCAGAAATCATTCTAATATGATGATTTGATGCTCAAGAAACATTTCTGATATTATCAGTGTTAGTAAATGTTTTTCTATCAGTTGTGCTGCGTTATGTTTTCGTGTTTCTTTCGATGAATAGAAAGTTAACAGCATTTATGCAAAACTGTTTGTAATAGTGTAATGCAAGTCTTTACTGTCGCTTTTGATCGATTTAATGCATCTTTTCTGAATAATTAAAAAATAGTAAAACACTCATAGAATAAAAAAATGTATATAGTAGAATCATAAATGTGCATTGAAATGATCTTCACTGTGGCTTATTCAGATTAGTTGTGCTGTTGCACCTTCATCACAGGTAACTTTGGTGGCAGTGGTGGAGGAGGAGGAGGAGGAGGAGGAGGAAACTACAATGATTTCGGGAATTACGGAGGACAACAGTCCAACTACGGCCCCATGAAGGGAAATAACTTCGGAGGAAGGAACTCAGGACCTTACGGAGGTAAATAGCGTATAGATGTGTATATATACAGTATATGTCTGTCTCTCCGTGTTTTGGCCTGACCCGCTGCACTGTTGTGCTCAGGTGGATATGGCTCTGGTGGAGGAGGCGGCGGGTATAACTCCAGGAGATATTAACACACCAGCTTATCTGTGGTAAGTTCAGCGCCGACACATGCTGCGTCCCGAATCACATACTGTATAGTAGGTGCTGCATCCGGTTTGAAACTTAATTCACGGCTGTTTAAAAAAAAGTATGTTCTACATACTAGTATGAATGTGTGTAGTATGAATTAAATTCGGACGTACTTCATCTGCCATTATCATGTGCCATTATCCTCTCCAGTGTCCAGATGAGATTCTGAAGTGTTCATATGATCGTTTTTCAATAGTATTCGAACATACTGCTCTGTTGGCAGACTTAAGACCCTATGAAATCATTTTTATTGTATCACAAATTCCATTTGATATTTTTCTGAATTCCGTTTTTTTTGTTTTTTTTTTGCGTTTTAACTTTTGCGTTTTTACAAAATCTTTTGTAATCAAAAAGCATGTCTAATCAATTTAAATCATGAAACTTATACAATTTAAAAGTTAAACAAAAGTTAAAATTTTAGTGTCCTATTAAAATACGTTTAAAAAAAAAAATCTCAAATTCCGTTTTAATTTTAGCAAATTCTGTGTTTTCTGTTTTAAGATTTCTGGATTCCATTTTAATGGTTTAATTACATTTTAATAATCTAAAAGCAGATGTTATTAACTGAATTCATAAAAACAACAACATTTATTATTATTACCATTTATTTAATAATATTTATTTATAATTTGTTGGCAATCAAATTACGGCATAAAACAATAATTTATCTTTTAATCATATGAAGTTAACCAAACTTTTTTTTTGTCAAAGAAAGTGCTGCACAACAGAACTTTACTGTTAAAATAAAAAATGGAAGAAAATTTGTTGTATTCATTTATTGTTGTTGTTAGTGTTAGTATTATTATTACATTGAGACGTAGCTCATAGTACATATTACTATTACTCGTAGTACATATTACTGTACCTCTGTAGTATATTCCTGTCACAATTTCTTCAAGTTAACCCAAACTTTTATTTTGACGGGTTGCTGGAAAGAGTCTCTGTGTGTTTATACAACGATAGTTGTTCTCAAATGAAACGGTAAAACGCTGGTGAAGTGACTCTGGAGATGAAGTTCATGCATTCATATAGTGAGGTGTCAGAGGCTGAAAACACAGCATGCTTCAGTGTGTGTGTGTGCTAAAATTAGACACGCAGAACATGCAGGACTCATATTTAAATAGTGTTTTTGTGGTTTAATATTCACAGACACTAGTTCATATCGTGATTTGATTTAAATGCACTGACCTTTTTATTTATTCAAATTCCGTGACATTCCGTGTCACACAGGAGATTCCGTTTTAATGAGTGGATTCCGTGATTCCGTCGGCTGAATCCAGACTGTTGTTTAGCCTACTATACAGTATGGAAGCAGGCATATTCGGACGCAGCCACAGACTCCACTGAAGTGTAACACAGGATGATGACTTGTGATGTTTTACCGTGTGTGTGTTCAACAGGCTTCAGATCCAGAGTTAGATGGTGATGAGGAGAGATGAGAGGAAAGATTACTGAGGGCCAAGATCTGCCAGTTATAGCTCTTTCCGCAGCGGTGTGTGTTTAACGTTGGCCGCGCGAGAGTAGCGTGTGTTAGTTAGTGTATGTACTGTACATTCCTTACTGCTGCATTTCACCCGCTCGGATTTTCTTTGTGCTTATCTCTCACCCTCAATCCTTTGTGAATGTTTTTTCTTTCTTTCTTTTTTTAGCGTTTTTGAGAGTGGAAAAAAAATATTATGTTATCAAACACTGTAGTCAGAGTAGTTCAAAATGATATGTTGTGAGTATGCAATATGTTGTGGCCTTGAGTATATTATTTGGAGGGCTTTTAATTTTTTGATTTGAAGACAGTGTAACGTGTATTTTTATATATTGTGAGCATACAGTACATGTGTTGTTTATCTCTGAATGATAAACAGAGTAGACTTTATCAGATCTGAGGGCATGTAACATGTCAAACCTGTAAAGACCCAAGTCTAGATTGTTTAACTATTTTGACAATTGAAAAAAAGAAACCAGTTGAAATAAAGTTGTGCTCTAGTAATAATGAAGTTTAGTGCGTCATTGAGTCTGAAAGCGAGTGCAGCTGTCCTGAGCGCGTGATGTTGTTGTGTATGAGAGTAGAAAGGCCTTCAGGCCGAGACAGACGAACTGACAACAGGACAGCCTCCACTGGACCAGTGTGTCTAGCGTCTGTTTTGGACAGGAGGAGGGCTAGCGGAGAGCCAATGCTAGCGGAGAGCCAATGCTAGCGCACAGCCAAGGCTAGCGGAGAGCCAATGCTAGCGTGAGGATGAGGGTTTGAGGCAGACAGAAGACGAGGAAGGTAAGAGTAACTCTTCTGCTTAATTTACAGATGGGAAAAGCAGCGCCCGGTCTACAGTAAGTGTCTGAAAGTCTTTTCAGCGACGGTTCTGGATGGGTAAGATTAATACGTGCAAGATATATGGTGATTTGATAAAGAGATCCTCTCGTAGTCGCACCGAGAGATTCAGAAACCACATTCGGCTCAAGTGTAGACCATGGATGGTGTGTGGATGAATCTCACAAACCTGGGGTCTTATTTCACCTTGCAATCAAAAGAAGATTTTTGTTTTTTTGATATCATATATATCAAATTATATTCTGAATAAAGAAAATGAAGCCAAGTTCTCATTACTGTAATGCAAAAAAGTGTCAAATTCGTGTGAAATAGAACATTCTAATATATTATAAATGTACAAAATATGTATTTATTGTGTGTTGCCATTAACTTGAGCTGTTTTTTTTGTGTGGTAGTTTTAGCTGTATAATAGTACTAAATATTAAGGTGCGGCCACATTTACAATTGTTCAGTGGATTTTCGTGGGCGATCCAGTCATGTCAGTAGGAATCCACACCAATGGAAGTTTTTTTTATTGGTGAAACATGTACCCACGCAGATTTCACAACGGCTTGAAGTTTGTCACGGGGATTCACTGTGATGCCCAAGAGAAATCTGCCCGGTTTGAAAGTTACTTCAGACAATATCAATAATAGACCCTTGACCCTTTTTTTTGGCCACAAAATGCACATGTCAATAGTGTAGCGATTCATGACTGCATTTTGACTGCAGAAATTCACCGTACGAGGGTAAATGTGACCGCTGTGCTGTAAATCTAATCAATAATTCATTTAAAGAATTAGTACATTTCTGACTGGCAGCTTTCAGGGTATTGAGTTTGGGGTGGAATGTGACCCGGCTTGTTTTTATGAGATTCATTCACTGATGTGCAAGTGAGGACATTTTCGCTGAATATACATTCACCTACAGGAATCTCCGTCACTTGACAGGAACTTCCATGAACTGTGAAAATTTTTGTAGTATTTTGCCAGTTAATATTAATATGCACTGGCACTGGATGTTTATAACATGACAGTATACTGTATTTTTTTTTGTGTGTGTGAGGGATGTTTTGTAATTCAGGGTAAATCCATATTTATATATATACATATTCACACAATATTTTCTTAAGAAGTTTTATAGTCTTAAAACATCACTCATAATGTCGTAATGAATATATGTGATTGCATTGCCAAATGTCGACTGTTTAATAAAAACATTTGAAACGCCCTGAGAATGTTTAATTTTCTGTGTTGTTTTTGTGTGAGCGCAGAGCCTTTTCTTCTCACACACTGCTTATCTGTCTCCAAAACCTGTCATGGGGACTTTGTTCCCCTGACCCTGAATTAAGGTCATGACCATGGGTAAATGTTTAAGATACAGTTGTCCTAGAAAAGTCACATGCTCCCACTCTGATGGCTTTAAACTGAAGAATTGTAACATTTAATAAGCAACCAGATTTGAGAAATCGATCATGTACTGTACCATATAACCCATGGGCTCTAGGATGGGTCTGTTAATAAGATGCTAGTTTAATGCTGTCATAAGAACAAAAGCATTAAATCGAAGATTTATAACCTTTTTTATCATGCATTAAAGCTGTAGATAGTGAAAAGATCCTACATTATGATGTACATATACGGGCTTTGAACAGGTTGGCCCTGTTTGTGTTGCGTGACTTGCTGACAATGTAGAATCACTGTAGTGTGAAAGAGGGCTTGGTGTGTTCAAAGGTGGTGTGTGTGTGGGCGAAAGTGACTGGCAGTGCAAACAACTGCTCTTTATTGGTGCACTTTGTCCAGCATGGCTTTAATGAAGGCATGTCTATCATGGGACGCTGCCAAACAGTCCAGATCTGTTGCATAACACTGGGAGATTGGGGCTGTTTGGTTGAGGGAAATGGACAAAAATGGCCTTTTCACCCTCACAGGCTTATGGTTTTGTTAAATCTCAAGAATCGTGGTAGGCATGTAGTGTAAGCATGTAGTGTTTTACATTGTTGGTGGTGAGCCAAAATGGAAAGAAAACTAACAATTTGAGCTCAAAACCTTCTGATGGATAATGATTTAATGGCAGATAATATACAGAGGCCTCACAAAGTATTTGGACTCTTGAGCTACACGTAAACTGGACTAATGTCACTGCATCTGATAAAATATCTGCAAACAAAAGCCATTTTTCACTCTTCACCTTTACATCATCATGATCCAAATAGTTTTCTGTCTTAATTTACAGTGAACAGTATTACTTTTGCAGTACATATCATTGTTCTCTAAAATATATAGGTCACCTCTTTTGATACTTTATATATGATGACTTAATCGATTTCGACTCTGCTTCCTTGTTCCTGATTGTTAATATCCACTTCCTCTTTCGCTCCATTTGTTGACCGTCATCAAACCAACTGTGTCATCACACACCAACTTCCATTCAAGACCACATTGGACTTTACTGGTTTAAATATTTATTTAATATAAAGCCATAAAGTCAAGAGATAAAATAGCAATAGAATAGTAAATTAAGATATAAAAACTGACATAAGTGCAGACTTAAAATGATCATAACCATTTTTAGCATACTAAAACAAGATCTATTTATGTACAATACATTTGTTCCTATCTCAATAGCAAATAAAGTATAAATGTATTTACAAACCATATAGGTAAAAGAATCTCAGAGAAAATATAAAGAAGTATAAAATCCAACAGAGATTAAGAATATTAGGAAAGTAGAATACGCAAAACGTATATAATAGTTCTGCCATTTCAACAGTTGATGTATAAGCAAAATACGCTCCTATTTAGTTGTTTCCTTTGCGTAAAACTTACACCGTGTCCTAACCAGTTGTGTGATAAGTTTCTGGAGGCGACGGTGTTCTCGTCACTAGATGCGACTAAACTGCACCAAAAATCAGAACATGGTTGATGTTTTATGTGCAGCACATTTGTGGACCAATGAGATTCCATCGTGGGCGGAGCTACCCACCTCAGTGCTGCACAAATTAAAGCCAATTGATTGACAAACTGTCCTGTGGCTGGTTAGCACAAACACACTGACGTGGAAGAGCCTTTTCTGCTTTATTGCGTCATGCCTGGTCAGGACACAGTGTTAGCAAGAGAAAAGCAGTACCAAAAAACAGAAGCAAGTGTGGAAGGAGAGAAAAGAAGAAAAACAGAGCTAGTTGTTCTTAACGAGAGTCTTTTTAAGGCGAGGAACGAGGAAAACGGTGCCGTCCGCGGTGTGCTGAAGGGAGTATTCGTTGGTTGAGAAAGGCTTGCCCTGCTCGTCTCGAAGCATACCGAAGACCTCTTGGTACAGGGTACTCAGCTGCTGTTTCATCTCTCTCAGACTGGTGCTACGCTCGCTCTTCTCCTTCTTCAACCGCTCCTTCTCCTCCTTCAGCGAGTCCAGCTCGTACTCCAGGCCCACGATGTTCTCCATCTTCCGCTTGCGGCAGTTTTGCGCGGCGACCTTGTTCTTGCCCCGGCGCCGGATGTCTCGGATGAGGGCGAGTTGGGCCTCGTTGAGCTGGTGCTTGGACATCATCTCGTTGAAGTCATCCACAGGCAGATTGATGATCATGTCCACGGTCAACGGGATCTGCAAGGCTTTTGCTCTCTGCTCATCACGGGAGAGCCGGGCCTCGGAGCGCTTCTTCTGCTTGTCTTTGGTGAAGGGAGGTTTGGAAAAGCCACTGGCCTCCACTGGCTCCGTCTTTGGGTTCTTTGCTTTCATCTCCTGTTGCTCTGCGGAGGATTTCTCTGAGAGAGACGTCTGAGCTTCATCAGTAAGGTAAACCAGCGGGAATATCTCGTTGTAATCGGACTCCATGCTGCCCGGACTACCGTCCATCTCTTCAGAGTCGGAATCACTAAAACCGAAGGATTCATCTCCGTTTAAGGACTTCCCCGGGGAGCTCGTGTGAGGGCTGGAGTCCAGCGACAAGCCAGAATCAGAATCTGCGAATTCCACCATTGGTTCTGGTTTTCCTGAGCTGAAGTTTCCTGGTGAAAAGCTTTGAAGATCCATGGGGTTTACAGGAGGATCGTTGGCAATCTCGGCCAGTTGGTTGACCATATGTCCTCCGTCGCATGTGAGAGGGACGCTGTTCACTTTTGCCTCCATCTCAGGATAAAACAGCTCATTAAACTCTTCAGGCCTGAACTCGGCTCCCACATCCGGGACGTTCAGACTCATCTGGCTGAGGTTGGGCGACACCATGTTGCTGAAGGATCCATCATAGGTGTTGATGTATTCAGGAGGACACACCTCGGTCTGGGCGGACGAGAGATGGTCCATCCCGGGCAGATATTGGCTGTAGCTTGGGTTCTGTGCTTCTCCGGAAAGTTTTATAAATCCATCCATATTTAATGTGTCCTGCATCTGCATGTTGAGACACTGCTAAAAATACAGAAGAGAAGCATATCAACACCGTAATCAAATGTGAAGACTCGTATAAGACAAACTGGGTTTACAATATGAGTTGGGAACAAAGCATTGTTACACTCTTGCTCATTGTCTGGGAAATTGGCTGTTACAGTTGCTTAAACTTAAATGTTTCTACGCTTGATCGGCTAGGTAACGTTGTAGCTTGATGCTTCACTCCGTAGAATTCAGTGCATTGGGGAATGTCGACGTGAGTCATATGAAAGGACCTTAACTTTAAACTAGGGCTACCCTCTAATAGTCGACTAGAAGAGGCTTGGTTGTCTAAGGTTTTATTAGTCGGTTAGTCGCAAATCTAAACATTCGCCTATCATTCTTGGACCTCAAATAAGGCATATCACTTGAAACATGTAAGTAGTAGCAACTTTACAAGTCTGCACGCTCTAATGCTCACCTAGATAAATGTGTGCTATTATTAGGCACATAAGTGTTTGTGTGGAGAGCCGCTTACTGCATGACATACAGGCGCCGGCGCGATCACTTGCATTTAACTCTGTCATTTTTGGTCATACAGATAGGAGTAATGCAAACTGTAAATGGTCTCACAATAACAACAAAACGTTGTGCTTTTGTAAAAAAATTGAGCTTTCTGTCCATTATGTCATTCAGTGAACTTGAGCGCTCACATAAATGAACCGAAACTCAGCGTATAGTTGCCTCACAGACATGAGAAATATATCTATAGAAAGCTTGAAATGTCTACTTTTAAATGAACATATTACGAAATCCGTATGAAATGTGCATATATGTGCGTCCACTACTGCAGAGATGACGAGTCAGCATTGTTGACTTGATCTCTGCAAACGACACTGACACAGAAAACATTACCAATAAATTATTAAAATGTTTAGACAGTCTCCTGTTTTTTTCACGACACATTCATAATCATTACGTTTGGTGGTGCGCTGTGGCATTATGTGTGCATTTGAGTGCTGATTAGGCTATCCATTTTATATAGGCGCATTATTATGATTTATGGCTTGTTAATATAAATGCGCGATTAGTCGACTAATGTCTTAAATGAACGACTACTAGTCGAAACAAATCTTTAGTCGAGGGCAACCCTACTTTAAACCTTTATGAAGTATATATCCCAAGCTGCCTGTCAAAGCACAGCATGAGCTCAGAGAGGGTTATCTGGGTGTTGCTCAGCGACAGGGTTTAATTGCACCTTTCTAAACCACAGGTGGTATAAACCAGATTACACCACGAAGCATCTCACACCCTCTCTCTCTCTGAAAATGATGTTGAAGGGATAGTTCACCCAGACATGAAAAATCTGTCATCCTTTACTCGCCCTCATTTCATTCCTGTAAAACTTTCATCTCTGAAAACCAAACAGAGATATTTTTAAATGAAACCTGAGATTTTTGTCCCTCCATTGAAAGTCCATAAAGACATTGTAAAAGCGTGAGCACGGTTGAAATTTGATTTGATGTGCTCTGTGTATTTGCATTGATTGAGGTTTATATGTTAATAAAAGCCTACATTAAATCTGTTCATCATTAATTACTTTTGCAATGTCTTTGTGAACTTTTTGAAGTGTCAAATCTTTGGTGGAATGGACTTTCAATTGAGGGACAGATCTCAGGTTTCATTAAAAAATATCTTTATTTGCATTTTGAAGATGAACCAAAGTCGTATGGGTTTAGAACGACATGAGGGTGAGTAAATAATGGGGTTAATCATCCCATTAAGATTGCACATTAAGGTTTTTATATAAGATGTTATAAAGTGTTTATAGACCTGGTGGCATCTTATCTGACCAGGGTCCAAAACTAACACTAGCCAAACACAAGTATAAATTTGCTTGGACATATTAATATACCTCGCCTTTTGGCCGGTACCTTTATTTGATACTGGAGCATAAGAGTATATGCTTTAAATTGCAATGTAAAAACAATTTTCATTTTGTTCCCTGGACAGACTCCAGGGTGTTAGTGAGGTCTGGTTTAGGGTTCATACCTGCAACTCTGGGAGTGAGAGCAACTCCATCCAGGCTTGATCCAGAGAGCCTGGCAGCAAAGGATTCTGGGTAAAGGCTGGGATGTTTGCAGGCATCATGAGATCTGTGGAAGGTGGAACGGAGATATCCAGGCAAGGTGGAGCTGGCTGCAAAGACAACAGAGAAGAGAGAGAGAGAGAGAGAGAGACAATTAGACTGAAGTGCAGTGACATGTATAGGTGTTGTGTTGCCAAGAGGTGTGAGGTGTTATATATATCCCATAATTACCTCAGCTGGCTCATCTAGCGGAAAAGTCTCAGCCAGAAGCTGCATGCACTCATCGAATGACAGGGCATCACCTTCGTGTTCTGCGAAAGCCCCATTCTGCAGGAACACAGTCAAATAAAACCATTGCATTTACACACACAGCAGGACACATACAAGTAAATGCGTTTTTTTAAACAAACCTTGAGTTACAATTATTAACAAAACATCCATTATCTCTGGTTACTGGTAAAGTGGATTGTGTAGATGTGGGTGTGCGCTGGATTTTTTTTTCCTGTAAATTTAATTTGGAGTGCTCTGGATGCATTAATGAAAGGTTTTATTAATGTTTTTACTTTAATTCTAATTTTCTTTTTAATTGAATGGGATGCCTGCAACATGTTATTTTTCTGTTTATCTTGCTTTATCATTGTTAATGTTGTTGTTGTTGTTGGATTCAGAATCACTTTTATTGAAACATTGAAAATAAAACTGAAATGTTAACATAAAACAATGTACCCAGAGTTAATGCTGAAACAATGTTTCAACTACACTTCAGAAGTACATGGGGGGGAACTTGAATAACAATGACACCTGTCCAGCAGTTGAGTCACTTTTCTTTTATTTAATAGTTTAACACAATCAATGACAAAAATATACAAAAGATCATTCTTAAAAAAGTAAAAGTGGGAAAAAAAATGACAATCATTACAACCTTTAAACATCATTAGTTTCAGAAGTCTGATGTCATTATAACTACAAGTGGTCCAACGGTTCAGGTTTAAAAAATCTGGCTTACATCAGACTACTGCCTCTTTTCCTCTGGGTTCTCTGAAATCTGAAAAAAGAAAGCATGAAGTCAATTCGCCTGTCATACATAGTCACATTTAGAAATGTTAATTATGTTTATTTAATCTATCTTAAATCTGTTAATGCTTCAATAGCGCGGTTTCTACAATTGGAAGCGCTATGGCAGGGACGTCCAATCGTTCCAGCTGAGTTTATCTCCAGCCCTAATTAAACACACCCGAACCAGCTAATCAAGGTCATTAGGATCACTGATAACTTCCAGGCTGGTGTGTTGGAGCTCAACTTTGCAGGAAGAGGAATAAACACCTCTGAGCTTAAGGAAGAGATGGGAAGATTATTCAACTATATCTCAGCTCAGCTCATGTTCCATGAAACTGCATAGAATTCAAGTATTCCAAGTTTATCTTGTAGAATAAAAGAGCTTAGGTTTTTCCAATGACAATTTCTTTAAAGCTGCTTATGTAGACCTTAAACTCTTTAAATATCACAACATAGCCATTTCAGTCAATAGTTCTACTAAACACAAGATGTATAATTTTGTGATTGCATTTCAGTGGGAAAAGGCTAAAAACTAAATGGAGATCAGTTACATCCCTCACATTTAATACAGATTGAGGAATGTGAATAATTACCTGATAAAGCAGTATTCAGGGATCAGGAGAGGGCCAGAGGTCAGGTGATTATGCTGTCGATGTCGGCATTATCAGGACGGTGCTTCTCATTTCTTTAACTGTCCGTCCTCATCTGCCCCACTCCTACTAAAGGCAAGAACGCAAGGTGCTGTGCAAGCAGAGTCACTGATGAAAGACATGTGCAGCCTCTGAAATCGGTAGGCACTACATTCCACCATTAAAAAAGGACGTTCTTCATGTAGTATGAATGTGTGTGTGGGTTATGAATGAATTCCGGACGTACTTCATCAGCCATTTTGTTACGGTCATGTGACCTACACTGTCATTCATAAATCCTCTCCCGTGGCCTCATGGGATTGTAAAGTGTCCATCGAATGCGCACTTCAGAATCTCACTGGAAGTAGTAGGTCATCCGGGGACTTTTCACCTACTATTTTTCAAATATGCATTCAGACATTATACTCTCCCTGTTGAAAAATATAGCATTGCAGGTCACCAGCATGAGGTATGTTTTGCATGCTGGGATGAGCATGGGTTGCTGGTTTGCTGGTCCCCAACATGGGATGCTGGTTGCTGGTTTTCTGGTCCCCATCATGAGATGCTGGTTGTCTGATCCTCAACATGAGATGCTGGTTTGCTGGTCCACAACATGAGATGCTGGTTTGCTGGTCCACAACATGAGATGCTCGTTGATGGTTTTCTGGTCCTCAACATGGGATTCTGGTTGCTGGTTTGCTGGTCCTCAACATGGGATCCTGGTTGCTGGTTTTCTGCTCCTCAACATGGGATCCTGGTTGCTGGTTTGCTGGTCCTCAACATGGGATCCTGGTTGATGGTTTGCTGGTCCTCAACATGGGATCCTGGTTGATGGTTTGCTGGTCCTCAACATGGGATCCTGGTTGCTGCTTTGCTGGTCCTCAACATGAGATGCTGGTTGCTGGTTTGCTGGTCCTCAACATGGGATGCTGGTTTGCTAGTTCCCAGAATGGGATGCTGATTGATGGTTTTGGTTTTGCACGCTGGGACCAGCTTGGGAATCGCGCATGTGCTGGTGGACCAGCATATGTTATCTTCTGAGTGCTGGTATGATCCCAGCAAGACCACAACAAAACTAATGTATGTGTTACATATCACGTTTTTTTGTGTGTTCATAGTTAAAGAAAATACCAAAATAATTATCCTATTAATTTAAATAATTTAATAAAGGAAAAACACGTTGCAGATTGTTTATTGGTACACAGTAAAATCTTCAGTGTTAAACGATCAATGTTCAGTTTTCATATAGTCCCAATCTAGAGTAAAAGTAACACTGAAGCAATGTTGCAGTTAGTGACATAAACTAGATTCACTCTACAAGTGATGATTGACTGTTAGACACATGCGGTTAACAAGCAGAAATACTGAAGATAAGAGGAACAACAAGAACAGAACAAAGAGAAGAGACAAGCAGAAACACAACAACTACAACTGACTCTCAGCCTTAGATGAAATCAACTGCAAATAAAATCAATCTCACCAGAGGATGCTTAAACAACTCCAAAAACATCTTCAGCATGTTCAATTATTGTAAACCTGTTTGGCTTTATTTCTTTCATATGGTACATGTCTACAGGTTGTTGAAGTCTGTTTGAAGTCGTCATTATGGTGATCAGTATTCCCTTTAGTTGGGCTCTTGGCCCTTGACTTTGGTTGAATTGATTTTCTTTCAGCAATTGATGAAAGTCCGTGCTATCACTATTGTCTACAATATTTCATGCTCCTGACTGCAATAACACCTTTTATGTACAGCTTTTGGAATCACTGACTGACAGCTGGATTTTGACACAAATGCCCCAAAAAAGTCTTTCATTTCAAGTCTTTCAAAATTTTGACTTTCATTATTAAGTTGCTATTCAATGTCCCATTGAAAGAGCTCCTCTCATAACCCCTGTTATTGAACAAATGACATGATTATGCTGTCATTTGGCATTTTTCTTTGTTTTCCTATCTCTAAATGTTTTTGTTTTGTAATGTAAACAAGCTTTTTTTTAACTGATTTGTGTACAGATCCTTTTAAACAGTAGAAAAATCCAGTAAAAAACAGTAGTTTCACCAGTTTGAATGTTTACTTCGTTCTTCAAAACTTCAGATGACATTGATAAATAATGGTGAACCAGCTTCACCAGCTCCGGTTTGCTTGAGAACAGTATGACTATGCTGGTCCACTAGCTAAACCAGCACTAACCAGCCTGGACCAGCATCAAATTTCATGCTGGTTTATGCTGGATATTTCAGGCTGTGACATACTGTTTTCTGGTCTAAACGGTGTGACAGTGTGACATTCTTATGTTTGTGTCACTGGCACTTCAAGAAATCTGCTAAATGTTGTTGGAACTTTAATCAGGCATTTCCTAATAAACATTACTAAAGCCAGTAACAATAAAAATCAAGCACAAAAACCAAGCATGCAAAACAGAGGAATAGAGAAATAATAAAGTAAATGTTTGAAATCGTGCCAGAGAAGTCATGTGAATATATCAGGTGAATATATCGCACCTGTGTTTTCTCTCTAATAAGGAAGCATCAATTAGACTACTGAGAAGGGCACATGCAGAACCAAAAATGGGTGTTTCATAGGGGCCGTTTACACTACACTGTTTTCAACTGAAAATAGAAAACGTGTGCGTTTTGGCCGTTCATTTGGGTGCCTGAAAATGCTAGCTTATGAAAACGGGCTTCAAAGTGCAAGTTTTTGAATATGATACAGTTATTGTCTCCATGTAAACTACAAAAAACATATCTTTAAAAAGTGACCTCGCCAACTACTGGCCTGGCATGAATAATACAGCATGAATACGAAAAACAACAAAACTTTTCGTTTTTTAATACATCGTTGTCGTGTAAACGTGCCCTAAACCAGTGGGCATTTCCAAACTACAATGGGTGTTCTTCATCCGCTTTACCGGAAGGCCCAACCCCTAAACCAAACCCCCAGTGGATTAGAACGAATCGGGTACAGCGTTGAAAAATGCCCATCATAGTTTGAAAACGCCCCGCCGATTGAGGAACACCACTAGCTTTCCACAGAGATACACTTTCATGATTTTGTCCTCAACAACAACAAATCAATAGGTGTGTTTGACTCTAAGTGGCGCTGCTCAGACCGATCGGTGTAAAGTACAGCGAGAGCGATTCAAAAGCATACTCTCGAACCAACTGAGCTAACTGATATTGAACCAACACCTAGTGTCAGTTCAATACCACTGTCACCTCCAATGTGTGCTGATCCAACATACTTTAAACAAAAGGATGGTTTGCACCAAACCTCAACATTGTATCAATGTCACCTTGCTATCCGGGCTGCTATCAAAAGTCCTAGAATTCAATGTGATCTCAAACATTTCTCATCAAATGATCTGAGCTACTGCATTACAATCATTTTATATCTGTAAACTCTTACTGTTTGTCAACCATTGTCTCATATTTGTCTATATTAATCCCAATAGGTACGGTTAAGGCCTGTTCTCACCAAGAAAAATCATTATGTTATCGGCCACGCCACAGAACGATAAGTTTATTATAACTGTTGTCTACCACTTTAAATGCTTGAGTTCTTTAATGTCTGGTGGATTCTGATTGGCCGAATCAATATTTTTATCGTTCATCAGCTGGAAAAAAATAGTTCTAAAAATCATTCCAACTACATCGTTCCTCTGTGCCGTTATCATTATAGTTGTGGTGCGGTCTTCACTATTCTCGTTTATTAAAATGTTATAGCTAACGTCATTGGTGTGAACGAGCCTTTAGCCGAAAAATAGTGGGCAGTTTGCTCCATAATTTTATGCCAAGGTTATGCAAGGAAAACTCACTTCGTACAAGATTTAAGTCACGTAGTGCATCTGTGTGCCTGACCTCCTCAGGGAAAAGTAGGTGTTTAGTGTCCTATACATGTTGTGTTGGGATTGTTTGCGTGTTTCCATTTCGCAGAATTGCGTTTACCTCCCGAGTTCCTGTAATTATGCCATTGTGGCAGTTACCAAGCAACAAGGCAGCTGCACCCAGTAACATGAGCGAGGCCTGTTGAGCACCTGTGTGTGTGTGTGTTTCTATGAAAGGTCTCATGGGATAGATTTGTGCATGCGTACCTGTGTGATTTCTCCGTTCGTCGTGTTGGTTTGCGGCGGAAGGCTTCGAGGCACGAACTCTCCGGTCTCCTCGTCCAGCTGGAGTTGAGCGAGCAGAGCTTTCTCCTGATCCTGCAGACGCTGCTGGCGCTTCTCCTCCTCCTGCTCACGCTGCCGGCGCAGCTCCACCTCCTTCTGTCTGAAGCTGAAGTCAAACACTTCCCTGCCCGCTCCCAGGTCCACGTCCTGCCTCCACAGGATATCTATCAGATCCATGTCCTACGGAGAAGAAGAGAGACGGCATGAGAGGCAGCACACACACACACTCCTGACCACACCCTTCCTGTCGAGCCCGGCCCTCCTCAGATACACACACACACGCACAATGCCAGAAAGACAGGATGAATAATACATGCTGCTTCTCCTTTTGCATCCTATCTCTGGGAAATACCAAATCACACACACACTTACATATTTATACACACTCGATTAGTTTTACTATTAATGTTAGTGGCAGATTTAAAGGTCAAAAGGAAGGACGCTGGAAAAAAATCATTCATATTTCTGACCTTCAACTAAAAACTGCTCAAAATAAACACATATGGTCTGTATGTGGGAAGATGACATGTCCTGTGTGACGTGATAAATCTAAAAATATATATTTTTTCTAATTTCTTTATCATTAGTATGCATTCTTATATTATTTGACAGACTACATGGGATATTTATTCTTTAAAAAATTAATTTGTCACACTGCAAGACTTCACCAGTGAACGCAAAATGTGTTTAAAAAGAAACAAAAATGGTGAGCAGAACGAGCATGTAAAAGTTTTTTTTTAACTCAGACATTTGTGGTCATGTTTTACAGTACATCAAACACCATTTCAGTAAATTAAACTATTTATGTAGCTCTTCTGGTTACCAGACTTCTTTTTAACTGCACACCACAAACTGGAATTTTATATTTTGTGGTGAAACACTTTCTAGAGAGCTGCATTACACAGATCTGGAGGAGTGGACGGCGGCTCCGGCCAATCAGCAGCGAGAATGAGACGCCACCCGCCATGTTGTTTTAACTACAGAGATCAGGGTGTTTGTCACATTCAAGGACAGAGAACAAAACATATCGTTTGCGTCCTTGCCGCTGGCGTGTTGAAGTGACATTGATAGACCAACAGAATGATACGATCGCATTATTTAGATGTGTGTACATTGAATAAGATGTATCTTATATTGAATAAGATGTATCTTATCTTTCTTTTAAGGTTTCTATTATGTGCAGATGTGGACCAGGGTTATTATAGTTAACTAGAACTATCACCATAAAAAAAAAAATCATTACTTGAAATAAATGTATAAAATAAATATAATAATAAATTTTTTCTCAATTTGTTTATTTAGCTTAACTTTATGTACTAAAATAACTAAAACAGAAATAAAAACTACATATAAACTATATTTAAAAACTGATGAAAATGACAAAAACACAACAAATTTTGACTAAAATTAAAATGATAAAATAAATAAAAATAAAAACAAATTCTAAATATTAAACAAAGCTATACTAGAATCACAATGATTATAAAACAACAATATTACTTAGGCTAAGTTTCTTAGTTTGGATAACTTCCAAAGCATAAAATCAAACGTTTAACTCCACTACATGTCAAAATATATCGAACTGAAGAAACTTAAATTGGCATTTTAGTAAATTGTTTTAGTAAGTTTAATGTTTTGATTGGTAATGAAATAAAATGCTTTCTTATTTGCAGATTAAAAACATATTTAATGTCTTCATCCACTAACCTTCCCTCTTGACTAGTGCTGGGTACAATAAATAATAAACATGCTTCATCGATAAATACTTTTCTACATTTAATACTTAAGTACACAAGAACTTGATTGAAGTACTTTGTCCAGGACGGTTTCAGAATCAGATCCTTAGACGTCACACAACCATCATCACTGGTGTTAAAACCAGATATTGACAGATTAATATCGCAATATATGGCCATTTGGAGATTCATCTGTAACCCTTCCAAAACCTTCTTCCAAAACCTTCAAAACAGGCTTGTCAATATATAATGCACATTTCCTGTTTTCAAGTTAGGAGGAAAATACATTTTGGATAAATATTGTCTGTTTGTTTAATTGCAGCAATTTTGCTTTTGTCTCATTAAACAATAAATTCATTAAAGTGTTAGTTCATCTGAAAGGGACAATTCTATCATAATTCGAACCCATAAGACTTTTCATAATCGAAACACAGATAGGAATATTTTGTAATATTCTCTCATCCTCTTTTTCCATCCATTGAAATTCCACGGAGGTCCATATCAGAAGTGATATGAGCTGAGCTGTTCAAGTCTTTACTTTATACATTACATTCATTTATTTACAAATTTATACATACATATTTATTTACATTAAATATGGTAAACGGAAGCTGAAACAGCGCGTTTGACACGTAACAACAAAACTCATTGATTCTCACGCATGTTTGAGCTTCGTTTATCATATTTGGATTCAATTTTCATATGGATTCATATGGATTTCTTTTACAATCTCTTTATGAAGCAATCAAGTTTTGGTGAAATGGACTTTCAATGGAGCGACAGAAATATCTCAGGTTTCATTTTAAATGAATTTGTGTTTCAAAGTCTTTCAGTTCAGAACGATGTGACGTGATGTATATGATTTTTCATTTTTGGGTGAACTGTCCCTTTAAATTGTCAATCATCCACTCTGCACTCGAGCTTGACTGCAAAATGGTACATTACCCCTGTTCAAATATTATACTTCATCAGATGAGACACTTATAAAAGCTGGTCATTAAAATTCTTCCCAGGCTGAGTGACAAAAATATTTATGAAACCTTGGCCTCAGACTTTCTTGATTGATAGTTGCAGGAACTCGAATCTTTATTACATCAACAGTGTCTGAGAGACGAGTGACTTACACTTTAACCTCCTCTAGCATTTATTTACAGAGGCCAAGCTTTGCATAAGCGTCTGCAGTTTTGCATGTATCTGTCCATGAGCTCGAGCATGTGACTCGAGATCTGGAGAACCTCGGCTTCCTATAGCTTGAGATCACAAGGCCCCGGGGACTGAACAGAGAAGAAGTGTGTACTGACGGCAGAGGAACTGAGCACTTTTGAGGAAGCGTTTCTCTTTTGCAATTCTGAATCAGACATCAGCGTTGACATCATACGATGTTACCATGTGACTAAACAGCAACAAATCGAATCATTTAAAGTCTTTATCCGGCACACACTCTAAAAACTGCTGGGTGGTTTCAACCCAACTTTGGGTCAAATATGGACAAACCCAGCATTTTAACCCAACGTTTGGTTTGGGTTTGTCCATATTTGACCCAAATTGGGTTGAAACAACCCAGCAGTTTTTAGAGTTCCTGATCTAGTTAAATGATATAAAATCATGCGACTGATTCCATAATAATTAAGTGGATCAGAGAGTGGCGTCAGACAGAGGCATGCAGCGACATGCCCGTCTCACACACACACACACACACACACACACACACACACACACACACACACTCTCTCTCTCTCTCTCTGTCTCTCTGGATAACTCCAGATAACAGACGGGGTGGAGACACAGAGATGATGAAACATCAAACCACAATGATAATAAACGGGCCGCTCTCACGAGAAGACTGGACTCGACACACACACACACACACACTCTTCCTCCTCCATGAAGAATCAATGAAGAATGTGTTTCCGACTGTTTAGTTTGGATGTTTGGATCTCTAAAGAGCCTTTCATATTTCTAACCATATCCTGCTGTTCACAAGCGCATTACAGAAGCACATGTTCTCAATCTGATGATGGTGAAAAACTAAACAGGAACCGCTCATCCAAAAGTGAAAATATTGGGCATATTATTACCATAATCATCATCATTATTATTGTTATACTAAATGATTATTTTCTCTTCTTTATTATCCTTTCTCCTGTGAAACACTAAACAAGCACTTCTGTTGTCCATACAAAATGTGGATGGTGATTTTTTTCTGCAAACATGACAATAAATATCTCATAAAAGCAGTCCATGCCACTTGTACACTATATTTAAAGTCCTTTAATTCCTTTTCAAGACAAACAGCAAAAATGAAGCTGACATTCGGGTTATTATTGTTAACTAAAACTATATATATATATATATATATATATATATATATATATATATATATATATATATATATATATTAATAATATAATATAATTTAAAATATATATATAAAATAAATAAAAATAATAATAAAAATAAAATATATAATCTAATTTTTTGACACAATAAACAACTGAAATGAATTTTATTTTTAGCAAGATTCCAAGGCGACATTTCTCATTTCCATTTAAGTTGAAATATTAAAATACCTAATATAGTAAATAAACTAATATGAAAAAACTTAATTAAACTATATAGGCATATTCAAACTAAAACTTGTAAAAATAATAACAAAAACTCACAAAAAAATGACTAATACTAACTAGAATTAAAAAAGAAAACAGAATATATATATATATAAATGTATGGTATATCAATCATACTAACACTGAGCCCAAGATTGAGTGTTTCACAGAAAGAAAAGCATTAATAATACGGGCCTGGATGACATGAAGGGGAAAATAAAGAGCATTTGTCGATGAACTGCTGCTTTAAAATGCAAAAGGCTCTTGGCTTTTTCCTGGAAACAGTATTTAGTAAATATGATCCGTTTACTGATCGCAGTGTGTGTTTTGGACCTGATCTTGACTACATCACTGATTATGTTTTAAACATCAGTCGAGTAGGTAGTAGTGTTGCGTGTGTGTGTGTGTGTGTGTGAGAGAGTATGCGCAGTTGCATTAATGTCACGGATGGGATTGTATTTAGGTGTGAAAATAATATCCAAGACACACCTTCACTACATAATTAATAGTGTTCAAGTAATCATTATCCAGGTTAGTGGAAACGGGAAACCAGAGCTGTTATTAAAACTGCAAAGTTTCCTGATAAAGAAGAGATTTTTTTTACGCCGGTCTCACTTCCTGTTCCTCTCCGGACTGCGGGAATGTGGAATAAACCACTGTAGGAACAAGAGCACCTTGTTCTCTGTTTCTTTCTCCAGGCACGTAGTCGCCGTCCAAACCGGTTTACCAGTGTTTCGGGACAGGTGAACTCTCATTAAAGTCACACTAATGCTCAGGTCTTCAGCTGGACCACACCACTTTATTCTAGAGCAGGGTCGTCATCAAGGGGGGGCGATATATCACATATTTTACAGGCATCTGTATCTCATAAAATTATTTAAATATAATCCCCTTCAAAATATTTAAATGTGTACTTTGGGCATCAGCACACACATTTCTACAGAGTTTTGGGAACAGTTAATCATTTTGTTAATAAAACTTTATCACGTTATATACTGCCGAACAGATCATTAGGTGGCCTATAAACACACGGCACATTAATTAATATGGTGTCACGTGACTTTAAAGCATTGACCGTTTTATATGTTTGATAAAATCTCATCTAACGTAAAAATATCTTAGCTTGATATCTGTATTAAAACAGGGGTTTTGTCTTGACCAGAACTGTATCAGTCTAAGTCAGAAAGCATTATAGCCTACTATTCCTGCCAAACTTCCATGGTTGCAGTGTTACTACAGTAAATCCATGGTAAATGTTGCAGATCTGTGGACACCGGATAGTTCATTCATGTTTCTTCCTGGCTTCCACGCACTGTTTGATCCGTTAATAACGGAGAAATGTGAATGTTTCTCACTAGATCTCGCAGCGATGTTATTACTTCTGTGGCGAATTAAAATGCTTTCTTTACTGGATCTCTTAGTGCTGTGTAGTAACAGTGTCACATGATCACGGTCGGCTCGCGCTGCTTTGGTCCAAACTGATAAACAACGGTCCGTCAACCACACAATAACGAGTAGCTCAGTTTCGTTCCGCTTACATTACGTTTGCCATTTGATGTCGGACAATGTTGTGGTCGCGCCGGCGTCTCTTACATTATGAGCGCGCGTGCCACGCCTACATTTGAAATAACGAAATTTTGGTCGGCAGGAAAAATGGTCCAACGAACCGTTCGGTTTGAAAATGCGTACCGAATTCGGCTGGGTATACATCCGCGCTAAAATATCAAGGTGAAAGTCATCATAGCTTGCGTAGTATAGACCCAGCTCCCAACCCAACTTTGAGAATAAATTAACGGCGATATTTTTTTTTTATCGCCCGCAGCACGTTAACGCCGATAACGGCCCACCACTAGTAAATTTACATAGGATATATGCTTATAAACAACAAGCTCCTACTGAATGACAACTTAAAGGGATAGTTCACCCAAAAATATGTTTGTGTTTCATAAATGTTGTCCGTTTAAAGGGATAGTTCAGTATTTACGAACAGTATTTATAGGCTATTGTTTTTACTCTTGTACACAACCACGTCCAAGTGATCTGAGGGCGCGCGCGCTTCCTGGTGTGTGACGTGTGCGCGCGTTCTGGCTTAGTCTGCGCAAGCGCCGGAAAGTGTACAAGAGGTAAAAACGATATAAATACTGTTCGTTTTCTCACACAAACGGCTCGTTTCGTGTCTTAGGCCATCAATGTGTACTTACAATGGGGAATTGTTTAATTTGGACGATGGGGAATTGTTTAATTTGGACGATGGGGAATTGTTTTAATTTGGACGATGGGGAATTGTTTTAATTTGGACTCTGTGCATGCTCTTTGAGACAGTGACCACAGACCTGCATGATTTGACTGTCAGACAAGAACGGTTTGACTTAAAAATATCAAAATTGAAACTACTGCGGAAACAAAGACACCTAGCCTACATCTTGGATGCCCTTGAGGTAAGCTAAAACATACCAAAATTTAATTTCAAAGTGAACTATCCCTTTAATCTGAATGTTTTATTCAGTGTTTGTTCATATTTACCGGTTTGCAAATAACTGCAAGAGAAAGAAAAAAAACAAGAGAAAGTAAAATGGCTCAAATAAAGATTGACCTTCTGTGATTAGCAATCAATTTTCTGAAGGTCAAGTGTTTGTTTATGAAAAATCATTTGTGAGAATGTTAGGCCCTGTTTTGTACACTGCAAAAAATACTGTCATTTTACCTGTAAAACACTATAAAATGCTACAGTAAACACCTAAAGTACAAAAATAACAAATAATTCACAGTAAAAGCATACATTTCTCCATCTAACAGATCACATTTTATGTTTTTTTTATTTTAAGACTTATGTTTCTCTTGAATTGTTTTGCTATCATCTTAGGTTGTTAAATGAATGTTTATTGTATTATTTTATTGTCATGTGTGTTGTAATGATGGTGTTTTACTTGTATATATCAGTATTTCCCTATTTGACTTTCTCTTCACCATCCTTGTTGTTATGATGGATGTCAGTATAAAAAGATCTCATGACACTTTGATTCATAGCCTATAGTTTCATGCATTCACTAAAAACACTACTGGTCTATTCAGCATTATATAATGTTTGTCAGTGACAGTTTTTTTTCTATATATATAAAGTGCTACCAGAACTCTATAAAAACATGTTTTTTTCAGTTAGGTATAAAGAATGACAGTAGCTATGAGAGAGATTAATGTCTTAAAGCTGAGGATCACTTCTTTACGTCAGGACACAAGCATAAAATAAACAGACACATTCCAGATTGGGTCCGCCTGCTATTGTGCAAGGCGCCGGTGAGCGCGCATGCGCAGAACGCGAGCGCGCAGACGCGTCTGGATCACACGCACAAACATCACAGCGCGACGACGCACATCTCATGACACAAGTTTAATCGAGTGCCAGATTCGCCTCACATCAATAGACATTCAGCACACATACATTTTTAAAAATATTTATTCCTTCCTTTCGTTCGAGTTCAATGACTATGCAGAATTCTGGGTGAAAAGATTAGAAACGGGATGGAGGAAACGCCTTCTAAACACGGACTATATATATAGATATATAAATGACGTTTCAACTATTCCACCATGTCATGAGTTATAGAAATGATCAAAATAGCCTCGATTATTCTCATATTGAAACTTTAAAACACGCAAGGCTATTAAAAAGTCGCATGGAAGTGAGTGTAACGCGCTGGTAACACAAATTTGACAAGAGCAATAAATACATCACATAAGAGGTTCAAAGGGCAGCATGATGTAACATCATAGTGAAATTACAATTAATACTTTTAGTATTATTTTCATACTATTAAAACAGGCTACTATAACATTGTTGTAACATTTGTAACGCTATTAGTTATTATAGTTAAATATTATTTACCTGTTGGCTTTGGTGCATTTTAGGCATTTCGATCTCCATCATGTCTGAGAGGATCTCTCCTCGTCCTCCTGAAGTGATTTATTTGTTTGTAATCCTTCACAGCGAAATAAAATATGGCTTGAAAATAAATACGTCCGATTGTCAATGCACTTGCGAAGGAAATGCTGCTGTCTGACTGAGGAGTTATGAAAATTCACGGAAAGCCCCAGTCATTCGCTGGCTCCGCCCATAAACCACGCTGACCAATAGGAAGCGCTGCTGAGCTGCTGCGGTCTACGCCCCCTTTTACCTTTTATCTGCTGTAAACCTTCTGAATGTGAACTTTGCTGAACCTTTATTTTAACTATAACTCTATAGATTTCTCTATAGACTTCTCTATTTAAAAAAAAAAACTTTGATAACACTTTAACATAAGTAGCCTATTCTACAAATTTATTTGAAATGTATCTTAACATTTGGGGTTTTAAGGGTTACATATGTTCAAATATGTTGCCATTTATTTTATTTATATAAAAAACCAATAGGGTTAATCAACTTTTGTAGCAACTCGCTCAGGAATGTTGCAGGAACCAAAAATTGTAGGCTCTCTCTGGGTACAGAGAGAGACACGTGATCTTGGTGGAGCAGATTGTAGCACCTGCATGTAGGCTACTTTCTCTGGGCGAACACGTACAATCAAAAGACGCAATAAAAGCCCACGATTTGAACACACATACGAACTCTCGTGACCTGCATGTCTATCTGTCTGTCTGATAGCGCCACCTGCTGTTCGGCCTTAAGCTTTTAATGTCAGCTGAGCCTTTTTCCACGGTGTAATTAATCTTCAACCTTTTAAACTGCACTTTAAACCATTTAAGAGTTTATAATTATACAACTTTAAACTAAACTAGCGTTGAAATGTTGCTCGGGTTAAACAAATGGATGAGCGATTTGGCCTGTGTGTGAATGATCTGACTGCACTGATGCATAGGGTGTTTAAAGGATTGAAATGATCACCTGACAAAATTACTCTTGTTAAAAGATCAACCCACAACGTGACACTTCAATCAAACTGTCAACTGAGTGCAAAGTGTATTATGTGTATAAAGGCTGTTTCATCAACTATATGGGCACTTTTGTCCCTCAGGACTTTTAAAAAGTAAACTTTCACTAGTTCATGTGATTTACTAGCAATAATAATTACAAACTAAGAATGTCCAACAGTAGTTGTGCATCACATGACAAATCTGCCATATTTTTCTGAAAGTTTTGTTTAAAATGATTATTTTTTAAACTACTTTAACAGTTAAAGGCAGGGTAGGTGATTTGTTCCAGAAACATTTGTTGTTATGCTGGTTGAAAGGCTCTTCACAACCTGATAGCAATCACTAAGTTAAAGGCACAATATGTAAGTTCTCGCCACTAGAGGTCGCTTATTCAAATCAAAGGTGTAGCGTGATGACGCCTTGATTTGGCGGGATCATGGGAGTTGTTGTCTTCATCTCTACAGCCGGTGGAGAATACGGCAGAAATCATATTCATGGATGAGCGGTAATGTATTAAATATTTATTAACGTTATGAAAGCCGTTGTAGCGGAACGATCCTCTGGAGCGATTGCTAATGAGAGATGAGCGCGACACACGAGCAGATGAGCTTTTAAATTATACTGTCATGCGTATGTGGGGAAACGCAGCACTGTTTTATCCTATTAGACACATTTGAGTGTGATGAAAGTTTTAATAATGCTTCTCTGTGTCTTTGCTCGGCGGCTATATGAGACACTTGTTGCACACTGCAGTGAGATAGCTCGATATTAGGCATGCTAAAACATGGTACTCGCGGTAAATCAAGAAAACAAGATTTAAACAAAAAGACTAACTGTGTTGAGCTTATATATAACAATTATTAGTTTTCTGTCGATGAATGTATCCAAACAGTTGCTCACCTGTCTAATAAAACATATTCCCCTGGTTTCACAGACAGGGCTTAAGACTAGTCCTAGACTAAAATGTAAGTCTGAGCTGTTTCCACTGAAATAAACTTGCACTGACTGATCTTAAAAATATATCAGTGCCTTTTTAGTTTTAAGATGCACATCGGTAATGTTTTTTTCTAAGCATGTTTATAAAAATTACTTAAATGTCCTAATTGATCTATGGTCTAATCCTGGCTTAGTCTAAGCCCTGTCTGTGAAACCGGGCCATAATATGTTAAAGCATCTTTGGTATTTCCATGGTTTCTACAAAATAAAAATCAAGGGTAACGCGGATATGATGTCACTGATAGGCGATGGTCCGTGTCCTGGTTAAAACTGCTTATTTCTCTGTGCAAACATTTAGGATAATGTAAGTACACGAGTCAACAAAATATATAACATTGTTCTAGGTTTTTGGACATTTTTATCCAAATATCTTGCACAGTGTGCTTTTAAGTGGTCTAAATGTATTTATATGTATATTTTCTGTAGAAGGCGTAGGACCATAAAATCAGTGGCGTAACTTTGTTTTAAAAAGTGGGTGGGACAGGTGGAGTGGGGGTTGCTAATAAAATGCTAAATCAGATATATGTAGGCCTACAATAACATTACGATGTCCAGCAATCGATTTAAATAGTAGGCTACATGGGGTTTAATTTGTCATTTAATCAGATGTAACCTAATATATTTTGTCAGGACCGAGAATTTTCGCGTGAATAAATACATAGATCCGCCTATTTAACAAACATATAGCTTACCTTAATGGTCCAGTGGTTGAACTTTTGCCAACCGTGTCAGAGGTTCTGGGTTCTAATCCGCACTCGTGGAGTTTTTTTTTTTCTCGTAGAGTTTTTTTTTCTCATTAAAACCGATTATGTTCATCAGTGGTTGTATATCAAGCAGGGACATGATTGTGTGCATTATGTTTTGTGATTTCACCAGAACGAATAGAGAGTATCCGCAACGGATTGAAGCGCGCGTCCGAGTGAAGACAGTGCTGCGTGTGCGCGAGCCACACGAGAAAACACTGTATCAGCGCCACTGATCGCAGCGATCGCAACGAGCACTTTGATCTCTTGATTTAAAAAACACATTTCAGCGCTAGATCGTCTCTTATTTAAAAAACGAATGAAATGAATGCTCTACCAGTTAACTGGAGATGTTTTATTTATTTGTAGAATTGGTACATTTGTGCCCCGAGATGTTTTAAAAAGTGGTGGGGACAATCTCGACCCTGGCAAAAAGTGGTGGGGACATGTCCCACCCATCCCACCCGCAAATTACGCCTATGCATAAAATGTTCGTCCAATCATTGCATTCAGACCGAATGCAATGATATGTTCTATCTGTCTGTCAGCGTATGTATTTCCACACCTGTTCACACAGACATCACACGTCATCAGAGCGTTTCGTGCTGTGCAGAGCTAGACAGACGTCAGTCACCGAACAGCAGCTCCTCCTGAACCAAAACCAGCTTATGCTGCGTTCACCATAACTGCTGTAATCTGGAAGAGATGGAAACCCGTGACGTTAAACTCGGAGCGATTCGTGAGTTGAATTGCGTTTCACTATCAACGCCTAAATGAATCTGCAGCAGTCAGGTGGTACAAGAGCTCTTTAAGTTGTTTATATTCATTATTATTGTGATGTTATGTGCTTTGAGACATGAGGTAGTTTAACGCCGTCTCTCGTGACGCTTTTGTATGCGTTCATGTTTTGAAGGAGCCGTGGCTTTGGAGGCGCACTGAAGGGAGGGAGGGATCTCATGTTTTCAAAGCTAACTCGCTATCGCTAGCCTCTCCGAAAATTGCCTACCCTACCTTTAAATAAATGTTGCCTTTGTTTTCTTCATGCCTTACATTTCACAGGTAACTTTATTTGGGGCGAAATTGTTAAAATTGGGAATTGGAAATAATTTTTACAAAACAAATATTGAAATGTTTTATAGTTATCATAGTTTTATACAACAACTGATTTTGAGGTTAGTTGAAAGTCTAGGCTTGTGAGAAGAGTAAAACAAAATAACAGGCATTTGACAAGTAACAGAAAGAAATGATGTTAAAAGGAAAGAAAAAGTTTTAGTGCAACTTTAATATAAGTATCTATCTATCTATCTATCTATCTATCTATCTATCTATCTATCTATCTGTCTATCTATCTAACTATCTATCCATTCATCCATCCCAGGCGCTGACACGTATCTTATGAACCTCACTGAAACTCAAGCACTAACTAACAGAGATTACTAACCAGTGTACTAGTACTAGTACCGAAGTGCCTGAAACCAGCAAAACGTCGTTTTTTCTCCCCCCGAAGCGCGTGCGTGTTTGCGCGCGCACGATTGGCAGCTCCACGTCGACATTCTTCCAGCTGCTGCACGGACGCGGACGCGCTTCATCAACAGTTGCACGAGCTTCATCTGCTCAGTCCTCCAGGCCAGGGCTTCTTCTTATTCTTCTTCTCCTGACAGAGACCGTGTTTCAGCAGAGCTTCTTCTCCAAACACACTTTATCCAGCGTCGACTGGCTCGTGCTGGGAGTTGTAGCAGGTATGTTGTTCTTTTCCTCTTTTCCTCTCTCTGGAAGTGTGCATTCACTCACAGACTGTGCGCGTGTGCTTCTAAAACCCTGTCACATCGACACTCATTGAGATATTCACCCACTGAAGCATTAAAGTAACTTGACTGGAAGTTTTCCTGTGGAAAGTAAACTACTACTTAAATGTCTGCGTGATGTTACGTGCAAATGCATGACATATGGCATCCTCAGTTTCCCCTTTCCTAACATTGTGACTTCTCTTTTAGTTTGTGAAATGATATTTGTGTGTTAAGTTTAGATATGCTCCGGGATGACAGACTTGATGTTGATAAAGTAATGCACGGCTCCACAGTTTTCGACACGTCAGCTGTTCTCGGCTGCCCCAGTTGTTAACTGTGCAAATAGACAGAGTGGAAGAGCGCATTCAATATTTAAATCGGGTTTTTGTGACACGTTTCATTTTATTCTTCTGCGCTTCGTCTTTTTTGCTGTTGCATGCACTTAATTAGCATGGAATCGCGCACGTAGCTCTTTTTCTGCATGTGCACCGTAGGCCGCCATATGTGTTCATCATTCATGATGTGATTATGTGCATGTGTGAATGAGTCCACGTTTATGCGTCTTATCATCATTTACATTCTTCTAATAGCCATTCCTGAGCTCGAGGAGTTCCTCACTTTCAGCTCCAGCTCAGAGATGCTTTGATCAGTCTCACCTGTCAATCATCTTTCATTCTGAGAAGTATTATAACTGTTACCATGCACTGTTAAAAATTGCCACCTTTAACTTCAATCTTCAGTTAACTTGCTGCCTTAAAAATGTAAGCATGCCAAATCAAATGGTCTGTTCAGCTTTATTTATATATTTAGTTATTAGCATATATATATATATATATATTAGTGCTGTCAAATCGATTAATCACATCTAACATACAAGTTTTTTTTTACGTTCTATACATATATATGTGTGTGTGTATATATATATATATATATATATATATATGTGTGTGTGTGTGTGTGTATGTGTAAACAAAACTTTTATGTTAGATGTAATTAATCAATTCGACATCACTAATAAATAAATATATTTATGTTTTTATATAAATATATTTGTTTAGGCTCTATATGTATGGTATGTATGGTGTGTATATATATATATATATATATATGTATATGTATATATGTATATGTATGTACATGTACGTCTATCTGTACATATACATATATGTCTATCTGTACATATATATATATATATATATATATATATATATATATATATATATATATATATATATGAGAGCGAGATGGATAAAAAAATTCATAACTTAATCGAAAAAACATATGTTGCCATGACTTATTGATGATCACATAATTTCTTTTTGACAGTGTATAAATGAATAGATTTGTGATGCGGATGAGAAATGTAACGTGTGTGTTTCTCTCGTACAGAAGAGTTTCCCAGAGCAGAGGAGAATCGGCGCGCAGCGCTGTGGCTTTCCAAGTAAAGTTCTGTGATACACTCCGACTCTTAATTGTTCGCAGTCAGTGCATTACAGAACTTTGTTTTGGGAGTTTAAAGCTCAGGCCTGGAGGAAACAATCATTCCATCTGGATGAAGCCGTAACAGCGTTAAACTGCACAGCCTGTGTCCTTCAAACAACACGCACAAATAAATCACATCATTATCATCATCATTTCAGCATGCTCATGCCTTTATTTCCAACTGCTAATGAACATCCTCTGAGTTTGGGAATCACAGATATGTGGATGTAGATTATAGTTGTTATATTGATTGTGTGTTATTTATATGATCTTTTCGCAGAATGTTTTCTCCAAGTGTTCAACTAGCATAGCGGAGGCTATACCGCAATTGCTAAATATCTAAAAATAACCGTTGCACAGTAACACACCACTTTCCAATTAAACATTCCATTCCATAACCTCAGGAAACACAAAAAAATGTGGCTTTTTCCATTGTTGTAAAAGCAATGTATCCCATATTTACAAGGCGGTGCAGAGAAAAGCACTTTAACTGGAGAAGCTTAGAGGTTTGTGATGACATCATCAGACGAGCGCATGTCTCACGGTCACGTGACTCTTGAGGGTCATCCGCTCTTAAGACAGAGAAAACTCTTTATTGGCACTGACAAAACAGATTTCCAAGCGGAAAAACTGTTCCATGTGTCTGAAATACTAGTATGCAATATGCAAAGTATGCATCTGGGAAATAAATGTGAGAGGTTTTGTTGAAGTGTATTTTAAAGTACATCTGTTATTAATTAGTCAAGCACATAAAGACTGAAACTGCACCATTTAACCCATCAAGAGTGCTTAACATATGCAGAATAATCATTTACAAACACATTGACAGACTAATACACACATATACATATATATATATCAGTAAGTGTAGTAGCTCAATAATGTAATGTTATCAAGTCCATTTCTGATAATTTATAATGTTATTTAAAGTCCCCCTGTGGTGAAAATCCAGCTTTTAATGTTGTTTATATGTCTATGTGGTGTTTTTAATATGTGTTAACCCTTTGATGGTCTTCGGGGTCTTCTTAACCTGCAAATGACTTTTGCTGAATTTTTAAAAAATGTTCTCTTTGTCCAAATGGCATGAAACTTTGTACGGCTCTCAAACCCTTTTTAGATCTACAAATAAAAAAAAAAAAAATTCAATTGTAGTGATATCTGTTTTTATGTTAGTGTGACAATAATAGTCACACTCGTGGTCTTCGGGGTCCCTGGAGACCCCGCATAGAAAATAGACAAAATTCATCATCAAAATCAGAAACAACGCAGAACACGCATAGACAGAAATGAAGTGGCACACTTCTAACAGTGCTAAAAACATTCACATTGCAAAATTATTATGCTCACGCGCGCACACACACACAGAGGAATAAATGTGTGACACTATAAAAACTGCTCTTATAATGTGTCACATAAGATAGTCCAAAATGCGGAACCACCACAAAAATAGATTTGGTGACACTGACACATCGACAATGTGAACGCTCACACACACACACACACACACACACACACACACACACACAGAGGGAGAGAGAAAGAGACAAAAGTTACTGCTTTATTTGCTCATGTGTTATGCTGTTCAGTTCATTGCATTTTGATGTTCATGTCGTATTTGTACTCAATATATAATATAACTGTATATATCTGTTCTGTTACAGTTAGTAACTGAAGTGTAGATTACATTTGTACAATTATATGAAAAAAAGAAGATTGAAATAAATGATAAACTCTAAAAACTCAACTTTTATCTTTTTCAGGTTTTATTCTAATGTAACATTATTGAAAATATTTTTTTTTTCAGTACAAAAAATGCTAAACTTTGACAAAAAAAAAAAATCATTTTTATTGTTAGAATTGTGATTTCATAATATTTAGATATGAATCCAACAGGAAAAACTTGTGAAAAGATATCTTTCAGTTAGTTAAATATTAAATAGCATATAGTGGAGCTCTATAGCCATCTAGTGGCTAAAATGATCATTTTTTACTTTTAAAACTACATTTTCCAAAATATGGGAAAATTTTACTCTAAACCATGTAAAATTATTCATGCTATCCCTATAAATGCAATTTAGAAATTTGGGTCTTTTATAAAGTGAATTTTACATAAAGAGCTGTTTTTGTATAAAAACCTATTTAAAAAAAAACAAACATTTTTTAAATTTATTTATATATATTTTTACTTTTAAAACTACATTTTCCAAAATATGGGAAAATTTGACTCTAAACCATGTAAATTAATCCATGTTATCCCCATAAATGAAATTTAGAAATTTGGGTCTTTTATAAAGTGAATTAGACATAAAAAGATGTTTTTGTACATTTATTTATTTATTTATATACATTTAAAATATATCATAAATCCTCCAAAAACTGCACAAATGTAGAGTAAAAACATTAATAAACAGAGTAAAAAACAACAACGCTGTTTTGGGGTCTCTCTCTGGAGACCCCAAAGATCACTAGTGTCTGCCCAAATGAAGAATATCAGAGGGTTAAGACAAACCATGTGTAAATTCATAAGTCGACACCATTGCTGAGTATTTTCTCCTTAAAACTGCAGTGAACCAAAGACAGTCTCAAAAACACGCTTTGAAATCGCTGGTGTTTCTGACGTCACAAACTACCTTGTAACCAATCAGATCAACGCGTCGGAGCGCTTTAGCATATCATTTACAGGAACTAGCAGGGGAGTCTCGAGAGAAGTGGATTATACTTTTCTGCTGATATGAAAAATTTAGCAATATAGATGTATGATGTATATTGTGATGTTATGATGAACTATATGCCTTTCTCCACTAATGTTCTGAGTTGTTCAAAGCGCTTCTGGTGATTGTTAGAAGGCAGACTGAGATGGAGAACCGGAACATGGTTTGTGTAACATTAGCAACACATTTTTAGCTGTTTGATAACATAGTCAAGCAAAAGGCTAATCATATTAATTAACATTATGTGTCCGACTTTGTAAAGAGCGATATTGTGAAGCAGTAAATTTAACATTTAATTGAATATTCAACAATATTATTGATCTGCCTGCATCGACACTATTATACAACTGAACTGAGCTGGACGATGGCATCACGGTTTACTCCAGATCAGATATATATATAAATGAACTAAATTAAGAACTTTTTTAAAACAAAAATGAAACATGAACTTACTTAATCTGGACTGTGACGCTATTTTCTTCTGGAAACAAACTTTTTTTGCATTATTTTCCTGTTATCTCTGTAAAGATGCTTTGAAACAATCTGTATTGTTGCCGAGTGGATCTGTGAGGCGGGACTAATTAGCATATTCATTGCACCGTGTTTACTACAGGAAGCAAGGGTGTAGCATTACAATCCATTTTAAGGCATGAAGACATTTTTTCACACACACAAAAAAACAACGTTTACATACGTCGTTTTGGTGATCAAAGATGAGTTTTAAAGTATAAAAATGATTGACTACAGGGGGACTTTAAGAGATTGATTTATTCAAAATGACTATGTGACATTTGATAAAAGGAAAGAACAACAAGTAAGGAGAACTGCTATGTATTTCATCTCTTCACCTCTAGACTCAGATGTTCTGTAAAGTCACGAAATTAGTTAATAATCCTCAGCTATCCGTTTAAAGGGATATTTCTTCCAAAAATGAAAATGAAAAATCATTTACTCACCCTCATGTTCTTCCAAACCCGTAAGACTGTTCATCTTAGAAACTAAAATGAAGATCTTTTTGATGAAATCCGAGAGCTTTCTGTCCTGCATTGACAGCTACGCAACTACCGCATTCAAGCCCCAGTAAGGCAGTAAAGACATCATTAAAGTAATCCATGAGATTCCAGTGGTTTAACCTCAGTTTTATGAAGCAATGCAAGTGCTTGTTTGTGCAAAAAAAAAAAAAAAACATAATTTACCACTTTATTTACACAATATTAATCTAATTTAAGTAGCTTTTCTGAACATGCCTTGGAAGAAAAGACTACTGGTGTGAATCTTGAGACAAAACAATGGCACTGATATATTTTAAGATGGCTTTCAGTAAAAATAGCTCAAACATGCATTTTAGTCTGGGACTAGGCATAAGCCTTGTCTGTGAAACCGGGGGTAAAGGTTTCATTTAAAGTCCCCCTGTAGTCAATAATTTGATCCAAAATTACATATTTAAACGTTGTCTTTCCTTGAAAAAAATGTCCATGTCTTAAAATAGCTTGAATGTAACTCTTGCCTTGTTTAGTATACGCGGTTCTATGAATATGCAAATGAGCCCCGCCTCCACTCACTCACCCAGCTCAGAGATCCACTGGTTGATGATCACACGTTGATCTGATTGGTTACACACATACCTGTATTTATTTCCTGTTTTCGGTCAAAGTCCACAGTAGTCGATTGTCGAGTTCATGCGCGTGATCATAGGTAACTAACTAACTGCGCAAACTCGACAATCGACTACTGTGGACTTCGACCGAAAACAGGAAATAAATACAGGTATGTGCGCTGGCTGAATTATTATCATTTTTATACATATCTTTCACATCTACTGCAGTCAGATTCACCCGTGTTCACTCTGAAGGAATCACTCACATGACCTGTGCACTTGTAATGACACATCAAGGATGTTAAGAGGCTAAAAGCAGGTTTAAAACTTGCCCCATTGAAGTCAACAGGGTGCAAATTTTAAAAAGAGGATAACACGGTGTAGGCAACACCGATTTTTGTCGTTGTTCTCTGTACTGACAGCACTCCAAATTTACAAAAAAATGAGCTCAATGTTAAAATTGACCGGAGTTCTCCTTTAAGGAGAAAATACTCAGCAATGGTGTCGACTTATGAATGTACACATGGTTTGTCTTAAAGCATATTAAAAACACCACATAGACATAAACATCATTAAAATCTTGATTTTCACCACAGGGGGACTTTACAGCCAAGAGTGTACAGTATGTGAAGAATGCTGAAATGGTTTGATGATTGATGGGTTTTTACACCTGCATTTTCAAAGCATGAGTCTTTCTTTATGGAACACAAAAAAAATGTGGCAAAGTGGGTTTGTTTTTGTTACAAGCCATATAAAACAAATTTAGTTCTGTTTAGTGTATTTTTGTACTAGAACCATATGAAACAGGCAGGCACTAAACATATAAAGTCGGCTACTTTTATGGGAATTAAAGGAATATATTTGCTTTAAATAAATCAATATTTCTGATTATTGTCAATGTTGAAAACCAGGGAAATGTTGTTCAGATCTGGAAGAGGACTCAGTTTTTGTTATTACATCATTTTGACGTAGTATTATTATTGTATAATAATATTGTATAATATAAGTTATATTAGCTATATTAGAATTATCATTCTCAACATGTGAGAACAAACTGTTTGAAAACAACAAAACTTACAGTAAATAGATTCACAGTTCAAAGAGTTAAACTTAAATGCTGCCAAATGTAGGTTTTTGAGAAAAAAAAAAAAATTCTACGAGATAAGACATTGAAAAAGTGATATTTAATAAATAAACTTTCCATGATTTAAAGGGGACCAATTATGCCCCTTTTCTTAAGTCTCTGGTGTCCCCAGAATGTGTCTGTGAAGTTTCAGCTCAAAAACCCCCACAGATTAGCCTGGCAAGCCAGACCTACATCAAGATGTTGAGTCTGGCAACTCACCATAGACACGGCTCAATCCGAGGGCCGGGATAAACGGCTGTCTTTCAAATTCCCTCTGCACGCAATAGGACAGCGCTTCAACCAACCAGAGCGTTTTCCCAACAGCGGAGCTAGTTGATAGATTCAACTTTTGCCATATCTGGCCGGCAAAACTACGAACACATCTTCCTTTTTTTAAGAATGACTTAAGTGCCGTTCTATGCTCTTTTCTCAAAGAAAAACCTAACTCCAAGTCCTCCAGAGTCGCGGACAAAGCCGATTCGAAAGACTGTTCTCCAGCAGCCGTCATTCAGTGTTTTCAAGTAGCAGGGAACCGTCGCAACTCTGTCGTCATTATGTTAAGCCCGCCCCGCCTACTCTATACACGACGTGATTGGCCTGACCCAATTTAGGTTTTTGCAGCTCGAAAGTCAACGGAGAGTTGCTAGACTGCCCTGGCTGCAAAATACATTTTGCTGCCGCTAGGGTGCGTCTAGATTTCTAGGCTACCCACAGATAATTCATTAAACCATGTTGTAAATGCCCATTTTTGAGTTGAAGCAAAAACATGCTGTTTTCATGCATGTATCTTTAAATGCAAATGAGCTGCTGCTTCTCCCCGCCCAGATTTACAGAAGAGGGCGGAGCCTGTACAGCTCGTGCCTCGGATACTCTGATAAAAACTAAAACATCAGTTTGGTTTTGATTATCATCTCTATCAGTCACACTCACGTGACATTGCAGTTCTTCATCATCATGAAAGTTTAATATCTGCATGCGTTTTAAAGTCATATCAGCCTAAACTTCTGATATATGGTTTTCTGAGCGCATCCGAATCACGCGCACAGAAAGCAGCCTGTCAGACAACACGTCCCGTGAGTATAAAACTAAGTTCTCCTTCACGTCTTATTGCGTTTAAACTAGGGCTGTTAAACGATTAATCTTGATTAATCGCATCCAAAATAAAAGTTTGTTTTTACATAATACATGTGTGTGTACGGTGTATAATTATTTTCTATATATAAATACGCACACATGCATGTATATATTTAAGAAATATTTGCATGTATATACGGTGTATATATATTTATATTATATATAATTTATATTATATTTTAATATTATATATTTATATTATACAAAATTCTAACCTTTTATTGAAGTAAAAGAATTGAATGTGGGGGGGGAAATCCCATTATGAAATAAATGTTTTTCTCCAAAACACGCTGGCCACAATTATTGGCACCCTTTTATTAAATACTTTTTTCAATCTCCTTTTGCCAAGATAACAGCTCTGAGTTTTCTCCTATAATGCCTGATGAGTTTGGAGAACACCTGACAAGAGATCAGAGACCATTCCTCCATACATCTCTCCAGATCCTGCAGATTCACAAGTTCATGTTGGTGCTTCTTCTCTTCAGTTCAGCCCACTCATCAGGTCAGGGGACTGGGACGGTCATGGCAGAAGCTTCATTTTGTGCTCCGCAACAAATTTTTGTGTTGATTTTGATGTTTGTTTTGGACCGTTGTCCGGATGGAAGATCCTACCACGGCCCATTATAAGATTTCTAGCAGAGGCGTCAGATTTTGATTTTTTATCTGTTGGTATTTGATAGAATCCACAATGCCATGTATCTGAATAAGAGGTCCAGGACCTCCAGGAGAAAAATATGCCCACAACATTAAAGATCCAACGGTATATTAAATTGTACACATGGGGTACTTTTTATCCTTGTGTTCACCAAACCCATCTACCGTGTTTGCTAAAAAAAAGCTCTTTTTTTAGTCTCATCTGACCACAGAACCCTGTGCCGTTTGAAGTTCCAGTCATGTCTGACAATTAAATTTGCTGGAGTTTGTTTTTGGAGGAGCGAGGAGGATTTTTCTTGAAACCCTCCCAAACAACATGTGGGGATATAGGGTTTTTTTTTAGGTTTTTTTTTTTTTTTGGCTTTCTGACCCCCAAGACTCAACTAATCTCTGCAATTCTCCATCTGTGATCCTTGGAGAGTCTTTGGCCACTCAAACTTTCATACTCGCCGTGCATTAAGACAATATAGACACACGTCCTCTTCCTGGCAGATTCGTAACATCTTTAGTTGATTATAACTTCTTAATTATTGCCCTGATGGTCAAAATGGGGATTTTCAATTATTTAGCTATTGTCTTACAGCCACTTTCTATTTTGTGATGCTCAACAATCTTTTGCTACGCATCAGAACTGTATTCTGTGGTTTTACTCATTGTGATGGATGATTAAGGGGATTTGGCCTTTGTGTTTCCTCATATTTAAACTCCTGTGAAACACGAAGTCATAGCTGGACAGTTTCATGTTCCTAGTCACCCTGGTGTACTAAAAAAGGTAAATATTAATGGGAATATACTTCAGAGATATTTTACTCGTAAAAAATTCTAGGGGTGCCAATAATTGTGGCCGACGTGTTTTGGAGAAAAACATTTATTTCATAATGTGATTTCCCCCCACTTTCAATTCTTTTACTTCAATGAAAGGTTAGAATTTTGCAAATTTTTTGAATGAAAGATCAAAACGATAAACGATGCAGATTTATTTTTTACAGCCATTTTTGATCATATTTACCAGGGGTGCCATTAATTGTGGAGGGCACTGTATATATAGAAAATAATTATACTCCGTACACAGACATAAATTATGTAAACACAAACTTTTATTTTGGATGCGATTAATCGCGATTAATCGTTTGACAGCCCTAGTTTAAACAGTCAAAAACACACAAAGTTCACAGTCAGTTATGTCTATGAACATAAACAGCAAGTAAAGAAATCACATTTGTATATTAGATCTGTGTATTAACGTGACAGCAGCGTGATATACTGTACCTACTGCTATATATACTGTATGCATAATGCAACAAAGTTTGTTTCCAGAAGAAAATTGTGTAACAGTCCAGCTTAAGTAAGCTGAGTGATGTTTCATTACTGTGATGTACTACTCTGGAGAAAACCATGATGTCATTGTCCAGCTGAGTACAGTTCTCATATAATGGTGTCAATGCAGGCAGATCAATAATATTGTTGAATATTAAATTAAATGCCCCAATGTGACGTCACATTGCATAACAACTTGAGGCTTATTTTAAAACTGTTTATGATTTATTATGGAGATTAAAAAGCAGTGGGTGGATTTTCACCATTATAGTGTGGCTGTGTACACACACTCCCGACATACATTGATGTTCAAACATAATTTTGCATAACAGGTTCCCTTTAAGTACAGTGTCTGGGAAGATCTGCTCGGAGGGAGGCGGAGCGCGGTGCATGACGGGACGCGCGAGTGAGTAATCTCCACCTCATCCCTCCATCATCAGCCGCGCGCTGACCTCTGACAGCAAACGCGGAAGCAGCATGGCGTCAAACAGCAGCAACGCACAGCAGAGACTCCGAATCATCGCAGGACATCTGCAGAAACACACAGAAGATGGAAACACGAGCGTCGCGGCGCAGGAGTGCAAAGCCGAGGCGTCGCGATCCGACCCGAGCAGCCAGACACCGGTGCCGAAGAGGAGGTACAGTATATGTGTGCGGTGGGGTCCAGCTCCACACACACACACACACACAAATAAACGCTGCATGTAAAGAAAGAGCAGTCGCGTGAAGGGATCCAGCAGCGGGCGTTGTATTGTATCAGTGTGTGAAAGCTGGAGTGAAACAAAGTGTCCATTCATATCCCGGAGGAGGAGGAGGGTGCGGCGGCGCGCGAGACCTGGACATGTTCAGTTTTCTTTCTTTTTTGTTTTCATAATCATTGTGGTCATTGCACATATCATTGGGGTTGCACGCGCAGCGAGCAAACCGTTGCCTGTCACAGGACTGCTGGTTCCTCCATTATAAACTCGCTTCAGCCCTTAAAGCTATAGGTCACCTAAAAAATGATTCCTGTCGTCATCTACTCAGCCTCAAGGAAACGAGATTTAAGAACCAGGGCATTCGCAGTTAAATTTGGGTCTGTTCCTCACGCAAAGCTATTAGATAATTGTAATATGTTATGTGGACCGAGCCATATAGTGCTTTTTTGGGGGCTTGACAGCCACTTTAATTGCTTGTGATCTTCTGTATAGTAAAAAAAGTTGTGCAACATGAGGGTATAAGTAGATGAAGGTTTCACAGTTGTGTGAACTCTATCTTTAATGAAGATAACGGTCTCTCTTTATAGCTTCTGAGTTGCTCAAGGGTCCCTGAGAGTGTTCAGAGGACATATGGTGATCTTTCGAACTGATTTCCAACTCTTAAATGATTTAAGTCCTCTGTTTAAAATGCATGTGCTTAAAGGGATGGTTCACCCAAAAAATGAAAATTCTGTCATCATTTACTCGCCCTCATGTTGTTCCAAACCTGTATGAGATTCTTTCTTCTCTTGAACACAAAAGAAGATATTTTGAAGAATGTCGGTTACAAAACAGTTGACGGCACCCATTGACTTACATAGTATTTTTTTTCCTACTATGTAAGTCTAATGGGTGCCGTCAACTCTCTGGTTACCAGCATTCTTTCAAATATCTTCTTTTGTGTTCAACTATCCCATTAATGAAAGCTATTATATAGTGTTCTTTAAGTTTTTTTCTTTATTCTGGAGGTCGCTGTGTGCTGAAGGTCTAGGTTTGTGAGTCCTTGAGTCTGTAAAGATTGATATCTCCTTGTTTCCTGAGTGTTCAGACATGTGCTTTTCTTGCAAGTGATGATGATGATGATGCCTCTGTAAACAAAAAGGGCGTTGGTTATTTCTGTGTGTTCTGCCTCTCAACAGCTCTGGCCTGAAGCTCTTTATGGCATCAGTTAAACTCGTATGGACTCTTTATATAGACTAATTATCTTTCTAGAGCACTGCTGTTGTGATTTGATTTTTTGCTTTTCTTTCTCTAAGGTTGTTATATCCATGACAGCCGTTGTCACTTTCCTCTTGTAAGTTAGTGAATAGATAATTGGTCCTTGTCAATGTAAATATGAGGTGATCTCCCCACGAGTTGAATTTTGTCTGTCAAAAGTTATCATGGCAAAGCTGTGCTGTGATTGGATGAGGGCCGGGGTGGCCTGACTTTGTGTTCGCTAACGAGACTTTGCTGCCATCTAGTGCGGGACAGGAGGTGAAGAAACCTTTGACCTACTGAGACACAGCTGAAAGATTTTAGTATGTAGGTTGTTTTTGGCCGTGCTGTCAGTGTCACGCTGTTTTCTCAGGCAGTTTGGCCACTTCTAGTACAAATCACAAATGTTTTCTCTGACTGAACTTCTCAGTATGAACCCCAGTTGTGGTCTTTGCGCTGGAACACTTCTCTACCTACATGACCTGTTTCCTGTATTTGGCCCAAGTGTTAAAGTGGGCATGAAGGAACACAAGTGTGTGTGTCGAACTTTTGATTACTCGATGGGACTTACAGCATGTTGTTTTTACAGTGCTTTATTTACAGTACTTGCACTTTAAAATAAACTTCAAATATTGGTCTCTTGGTGTGAACTGGGTATGCTGAAGCATTCTGTCCTTTAAGAGTTGCATCTTGTGACATCACGTCCTGTTTTTTTAGTTTTTTTTTAGATGTTTCTTTGGTCCGTGTTGTGTTCATATTTCAGTCGAACCGCACCAGAGTTTGTGTGGAACTCTGTGTATCCGCTATCGGGTAGCCTAGAAATCTAGACGCACCCTAGCGGCAGCAAATTTGATTTTGCACTCAGTGTCGTCTAGCAACTCTCCGTTGGCTTGCGAGCTGGAAAAACCAAACTCTAGTCAGGCCAATCACATTGTGTATAGAGTCGGTGGGCGGGCTTAACATGATGATGGCAGGGTTGCGACGGTTCCCTGCTACTTGAAAACAAAGAAGAGCTGCTGGCGAACAGCGGTCTCTCGAATCGGCTTTGGCCGCGACTCTGGAGGACTTGGAGTTAAGCTTTTCTTTGAGGAAAGAACAAAGAACGGCACTTAAGTCTTAAAAAAGGAAGATGTGTTCGGAGTTTTGCCGACCGGATACGGCAAAAGTTTAATCTATCAACTAGCTCCGCTGTTGGGAAAACGCTCTGGTTGGTTGTAGTGATATCCTATTGTGTGCAGAGGGAATTTGAAAGAGAACCGTTTATCCCGGCTATCGGATTGAGCTGTGCCAATGGTGTGTTCCCAGACTAGGGATGCAACGATACCATTTTTTCAGAACCGATCCGATCCGATACCAAAAATTCTGAGTATCGGCCGATACCGATCCGTACCGATACCAGCGCAGTTTTTTTTAATCAAGTAGAATTTCTATTACTCTGTGTTAAACTGATAAGAACTGAAAAAAAAGAAAAACACCAACAAAAAATATATGATCATAATCTGACATAAATGCTATTATAAACTAGATTAGTGGATAATTCAGCAATAAAATGTAGTCTAGAAAAATCACGAGTGCACAATTAATTGTATAAAATCTGAACATTTTGTGAAAAAAATGTTTAGTGGAGAACAAATTAGAGACAATAAGTGTAACACTAAATCTGGTAAAACTTTACACATTGCTCTTTGTATTGTTGTAAAATACATTCATGAAAAACAAGATAAAAATAGCAATTATTTTATATCCTACTATAAAATTGAGACATTTTTTAAATGTATAGCACAGCTGTTTAATAAGGTAGCAACATAATAGATAGGACAGGACAAGAACGGCTATTAATAATCTTTCATTTCGTCACTGTATTATGATATGAAAGGCTCCAATACATCGCGGCACAAAGCGCTTATGCGCATCCCGAACGCAGAATGATGCGCTTGAAGCAACATGAGCCACAGCGCGCAGCGCGTCGAGTCCGCATTGAAAAGTTTAAAGCACAAAGAAAATACATATGATGCATGGTGTATTATACAGTATCTATATATGCAATAGTCTATTCAGCATTTTCTTTTAAATTTCAGTTACTGTGCGCGTGAAGAACAAATAGTACCTGACTTTACTCCAGTGTTGTGATCTAACAGACACCCGGTAGAAAGTAACATGATTAAGGTACAGCAATAAAGTCCAGCAAGATAAAGTTGTTTTATGTGAAACCATAGACCTTTATCTACAGATCAAGTATAATAATAGTAACATTGAATCATCTTGGAGAGAGTTTCATCGTGTTAACTGTCGTAACCGAACGCGACGCGCTGTTTGAGTGCTGAATGAAGAATGATTGACAGCCGCAGCTGAGGGAAACGTTTATGTGATCTTGAATTTAACACTTAAATATTAATTTATATCTCACATTATACTATATAAGGGCTTCAGAACACTTAAAATATTGTGCACGAAAACTTATGGTGCTTTATAATGTTTGTGGGGCTTAACAACAACACTGAATAGTATACGCACAATATCGGATTTGGATCGGCCTTGTCTGACCGATACCCGATCCGCCAAAAATGGCAGTATCGGAGCCGATTCCGATACTGAGTATCGGATCGGTGCATCCCTATCCCAGACCCAACATCTTGATGTGGGTCTGGCTTGTCAGGCTATATATCGGGCCTTTAGCCCTCAAATATCAGTAGCCACATTTCCTTTACAGATTTGTGCAAAACTTTTGTGATATTTTCTAAATGTCGATTACGAAATTATGGTGTTTCCATTAACCGATTTATGCGAATAAAACGTTATTGTTTTTCCTCTCGTGATAAGTCATTCCAAAAATCATGTCAAACGTTGTTGGTAGGTTTACATATATCCCAGCCACCGCACTAGACATTATTTTTAATCGAAGGATTGAAGGCCGGAAAACCTCCTCATGCGAGCGTAAAAACTTGTTTTCGATACAGGGGAGTTTTTGCGAAATTGATGTTTCCATTTTCAATGTGTGTTTCAATTCGCAATTTCAATTTGTGTAATTTGAATGGTAATGGAAACTCTGTGAAGTCGTATTAGAGATGGATTTAGTGTGTTTTGAGCTTTGGCATCTTTCAGACCTGGGTCAGACTTGCACATTCCTGTCGTCACGTACACACTCTCTCAAGAGGCCTAGACTGCAAGTGTGTGTATTGGGACAGGCCCTAACTTTACTTCTCCTGGTCAACATATGTGCGACATTCCCAGACGTGTGGAAAGAAACACTTAGGAACAATAGGCCTCACTTTCATCCCAAAGCTCTGTATACCCAGTGCAGTTCCTTGATAAGATACTGCTGGAATTTCTGGATGTGTTTGAATGTTTGTTGTCAGAGAAATGGTAGATGTAGAGATTGCTGAACTGCCAGTCGTAGAAAGATTTGCTTTTCAGCATTCTTGTATCTTATCATGCCAGGCAATATACTGCAGGGTTTTACAGTATTTCCTCTTGGTAGTGTGTGCCAGATGAACAGTTACTCAAATGTAACCTTCATCAAGAAAGATCACATTGTTTATTTTGTTTTTTTACATTTTTGGTCCCATTTGCTAACAGGCTAAAAACCGCAGCAGATTTAGTCAAGGTTCATTCAAGATAAGTTTGTCATATTCAAAGAAAGTTGCTTTGTTTGAGAGCTTTTGTCTTAGTGCATTATGATGACTCAATCCAGCTTGTCTTTTAGTTCAATTTCAATATGCCTAAAAAATCCCTAAAATATTTTTCCTGTGTAATTTATAAAATGAGACGGGTTCCTTCCACTTGTCACACACTGTATATCTATGTCTGCAGGAGTGAAAATACATTGGCTGAATGTACATAAAGCCGCCTCTCAGACAGCTCGCAATGACCAAATTGACTTTTATGCATGGCTGATTGCACTTAAACTGTCGAATACACACAAAATGATATCAAAATGCTGTCTTGCCAAGTATAAAGGTAAATAAATACAGTCAGTTTTGGAACATAAATAGTTGAGAGGAAAAGCATGTTGTGTATCAGTATATTAGATCCAGAGCCTCATAAACCTGCTGCTGTAACTTTAATTGTAAGCATTAATCTGTATTTAATTTATACAATGATTTATACAAGATTATTCAGTGTTATTTTACATTTGACTGCTTTCCTTTCTGTAAAATTTTCTACCTGAATTCTGCCATTAAACCCACCTGAAAAACTAGTTAAACTAGTGTAGTTAAACGATTCAAATAAAATATCTCTGTGCTGAACGTAAGTTATTGCAACAAAATTACCCAAATTATCAAAAAATTATGAGATGACGACAAATGGCGGTATATATGGCAGTTTTCCCCCATGGTAATCCAGTAAAACTATTTTGCTTCAACTGATTCAGATAACGTCTTTCTGTTTGTCTCTGTTTCCGTCTTCTTGTCAGGTCTGTCTGGAGTGGTCACATTTTTGTCTGCTTTGCTGTAGAGAAGTGTTCAGTGTCTGTATTGAGAGTTTGAGGGGCTGTTTGTCAGAAGATCCAGAAGGTTCCCTCCTCTGATCAGCCACTCATTCTTCTGCGCACGAACAGCGTGTGTTTAGTGTGAGTCTCGCAGCAGGCTCACCGCTCTAGAGATCACAGCTGTGCTCAGTCCTGGAGGAAGGAACGTGTGCTTTAGTTAGTGCTGTTTTCTAAGGCAATCTTCACTAGGCCTGTCACGATAACAAATTTTGCTGGACGATAAATTGTCCAAGAAATTATCGCGATAAACGATAATATTGTCGTTCTGAGACCATTTTCATTTAATATAATTATAATGGCATAATAATGCAGGTACACCTTTTCAACGATCTATAAACTTTTATTTCTAAAGAATATTAAACATTGAAAACGGAAAACATTTTAAATATCCAAAAAAATGAACAAAACAACCAAAAACAATAAAAGCAATCGACTCTTAGTGTCTGTTAACAAAATAAATGTCTGTTAATAAATAAAATGGATGTAAACAAAATTGCACTTCAAAAAATATTAAACATTAGGCTTTAGAATTAGGCATAAATAGTGATACATTCCATAACAGGCAAAACTGCCGGTTAGGACCTTTGTAAACAAATAAAAAAAAGCCTCAACAAGCCATATCACACCATTCTGCACTGTCCTCCTGTTACTTTGTCAAGTGATTGTGCACTGTCGGGAAGACGGAGACGCACTTTATTGCGTGTATGCTACGCACTGAAAATACTTGGTTAGGATTAGAGGTGAGGAGTGCGTGCGTATTACACGCCATAAAGAGCGTATCATATGCACGCAAAAACTATTTTTGGCGTATAAATGGCACGAGAAATAACATTCGTGGTATAGATACGCATTTTCATGTGATCGGGCTCGCTGTCGCAACTCACAACTAGCGTCTTCTCTCTCTCCCGGCAGTAGCCGCAAACAGTCCCGCCGGCGCTTTCCCATACGTGACTGACAAGCGCCGCGCGCCGCCTCCCCACACAAAGACCATGCAACTGACAAGAGACGAAGAGAGTTCACTCCTCCTATACGCTAAAGAACCGAGAGTGGTCATCCAGTCTCTTTGGTAGAGAGAGAGAGACGAGGAAAACAAACAAGCATGCAAATGGAATTATCGCGGCCGGAAAAATTATCGTGCTCATTTTTTTTTATCGTGCGATTAATTGACTTATCGACTATCGCGACAGGCCTAATCTTCACAATTACTATTGATCATGCTTATGGTTCGAGAAAAGACAGGAGAGGTGTGCAGTTATTTTTTTGAGCGATTGGTCTTTTGGACCTGAGCCTTACCTAGACACATGGAGCCTGTTGCAAGAAAACCCTTAGTGATGATATCCTCACGACTATAATTAAGAGGTTTCTTAACTTAAGGAGAATGTGATGTGGGAGAATGTTTCAAACCATAATGTACTCGAAGTGCGCACACATAAACTCGCCTCTCAAACAGATCACGAGCGCCAAATTTAGTTTTTTTTTAGTTTAACTGGCCAAATACACACAAAATGATGTCTAAATGCCGGTCTTGGCGAGTATTCACCTAAACACAGTGGTTATGTCTATGTCTTAAGCGAGTTGGGAAAGCAGATACATGTGTATCAGTATATTGGATCTGTGCATTCACAGCAGCCTCATAAACCTGCTGTCGTCTGTGTCATTAATGTTAATCAAACAACAAAAGACAGAGAGAATCACTTTTGTCAAACTTTTGTCAAATCAAACTTTTGTAACTTTAATTGTAAGCATTCATCTGTATTTCATTTATACATTTAGGACTATATGGTGTTATTTTACATTTGATTACTTTGTTCAGTTTCTTTATTTCTTACCTGATACTGTTAGACCCACCTGAAATACTTAAAGGTGCTCTAAGGCTAAGCGATGTTGGGTGACGTCACTTCTTGTTGACGTTCAAAGTATTGTCAATCAAAACGGAGGCTAGCTCGATCCTCCCTCCTCCTCATCCCGTCCCCTCCCCCTCCCCTCCTCCTCATCCCGTCCCCTCCCTTCCGTGCTTCCTGAAACAGTCATGAACGGCAGACTGGATTTACCCGCCTGTCCAGCTAAAACAGAGCCACCTGAATGTCGGATTGGAAGCCCTTCTGCCGGCGGAGTTCTCGCCACCTTTCGAAGGCTTTTCCGATGTAAAGTCGGGACTTCCCACGTTCCTTCTCCTTTTTCCCTCTTATTTGCTATTTGTTCATCGGAACTTCGTCTCTTTGGTCGTGTGTCAGCCATATGAAAATTAATAATATTATTTTTGGCTGGAACACTGTTATGTTTCGTGGTCCAGGCTGGGCCAGTTTGTTTTTGTTGCCGTTTGTGGAGCCTGTGGTGTCTACAGAGACCGCGTTTCTTTACAGTGTGTTCAGGGGACAGGCAGCTAGCGGATAGTGAGGAGATGTTTGCTGGATGTGACAAAAAATGTTTCGGCCTAAAAAAAACGTGACATCGCTTAGAGCACCTTTAAAGCAATGTTGTTTATTTCATTTGTCTCTTTATTCTATTGTATTTACTTGTGCTATCATTTGTAACTTGTATATTTTTGTTACTTTATTAATAACTGTTTACTTATTTGTAAATTCAATTGGAAGCCTCCTTGTGCTGCATGTAAGCAACAAAATCCCCCCCATTGTAAAAACACAAACACATTGAGTGAGAAAACGTTTAGACATAATTTAATAAAGAAAATCATTGCAATATTTTGCTAAACGTTTTGTTAAACTACAATTTTACACGCAACATCAACAATTTATTATTTAGAAATATTGTAAAATAATTTCTGACCATACAGGCATGTAAAAATGCAGATTGTAAAAAATGTCACATATATATTTATTATTATTATTATTATTATTATTATTATTATATTTTTTTAAACAGAAGTTTATGGCTAATAAACGAATACATTTAAACTTGCCAAACAGCAGATTGTTTTGTTTAGTGCTGTTTTTTGGCATCCTTTCATGCAGTGACTAGATAAAGACAGCAGGAAATATATTTTAACTTCTGTTGACTCTTATTTAAAGTGTTTCTTATCCGAAGCTCTCTTCACTCTGAGCAGAAGTGAATGCTGTGACCTTCAGGACTTTCATAGTAACACGATCATTTGTTCATGAGCTCTCTCATTATCATACTATAAAGACAGAAGTGGTTAATCTCTGCAGGTCACTATAATGGTCACTGTAATTGAATATTATATTTGCAGACGTGCAAGACAAAGGTTGCATGTCATTGAATATACGTTGACATTGTTAAACAGTGTGTAAACTCGTGGCCTCTGTTTCTTTCAGGCAGGAGGTCATGAAGTGGAATGGCTGGGGTTACAGTGACTCCAGGTTCCTGTTTAATAAAAAGGGTCAAGCAGAGTTCACAGGCAAACGGTGAGTACGATGCTCCAAACAAATACCCATTAGACTCCGATATTTCCTTCATCTGTGGGGAAAACATGCAGAATTGGTCAGAGTGGATTTCAACATGATATAAATGTGTTAAGCAGAGCTGAGTGCACTACAATCCCAAAAATAGACCGTTCTGTCATCCTTTACTCACCTTGATGTCTGTATGACTTTCTTTTTGTTGAGGAATACAAGAGCATATAGTCAGGATGTTAATTGTTAATGTATTTAATTCTGTTAATTCAGTTTGAAGAGATTGATACGGTCAAACCGCCCCCATCGTTACTGTTCATATCTCTGCATATCAAGTGCATTTTGTTTCCAACAAGCGCTGCAAGCGGTCAACCAATCACAACAGACTGGGCCATCTGACCAATCAGAGCAGAGTAGACCAATCACAACAGACTGGGTCATCTGACCAATCAGAGCAGAGTAGACCAATCACAACAGGCTGGGTCATCTGACCAATCAGAGCAGAGTAGACCAATCACAACAGGCTGGGTCATCTGACCAATCAGAGCAGAGTAGACCAATCACAACAGGCTGGGTCATCTGACCAATCAGAGCAGAGTAGACCAATCACAACAGGCTGGGTCATCTGACCAATCAGAGCAGAGTAGACCAATCACAACAGACTGGGCCATCTGACCAATCAGAGCAGAGTAGACCAGTCACAACAGACTGGGTCATCTGACCAATCAGAGCAGAGTAGACCAATCACAACAGGCTGGGTCATCTGACCAATCAGAGCAGAGTAGACCAATCACAACAGACTGGGTCATCTGACCAATCAGAGCAGAGTAGACCAATCACAACAGGCTGGGTCATCTGACCAATCAGAGCAGAGTAGACCAATCACAACAGGCTGGGTCATCTGACCAATCAGAGCAGAGTAGACCAATCACAACAGACTGGGCCATCTGACCAATCAGAGCAGAGTAGACCAATCACAACAGGCTGGGTCATCTGACCAATCAGAGCAGAGTAGACCAATCACAACAGACTGGACCATCTGACCAATCAGAGCAGAGTAGACCAATCACAACAGACTGGGCCATCTGACCAATCAGAGCAGAGTAGACCAGTTCAATTCACATTTATTTGTATAGCTCTTTTTTAAACTTTTATTTTCTGTATTGTGACATGTGCACGTGATATGTCTAGCTATGCGATGTGGATTGTTGTGTTTTGAAACGTGTCATTGTTCTTTCCAAACATTGCCATAGTGCACTTGAGTTTCACGCAGTGTTGTGGCTTTCATGAGACGGGTCTGGACAGAGATGTTTACCACAGTCTCAAGGACACGCACGCACGCACGCACGCGCACACACACACGCCCACACACACACACACACACACACACACACACACAGTGTAATCGTACAGACAGAGCGGCGCTGCTTCATCACACACACACACACACACACACACAGATGATGTGCTCTCACTGCCATATGCCTCCTTCACACAGAAATGTCATTCACAGAACATGTCTATAGATTGAAACATCAAATAGCACATGCAAAGAAAATCTTCAGAATCATTTCCAGAAGGTGTTTTTCATCTCTACTCCAGTCTTCAGTGTCACATGATCATTCAGAAATCATCCTAATAGATGATTTGGTGATCAATTATTATTGGTACTTGGTGGTTATCATTGTTTAATATTTTTGTGGGAAACTTTATAATTTTTGTTTTGTTTTATACAATATTGTTATAATATTGTTTTACTTGGGTATTAAATATATAACATATGTACATTCGGTAGGAGCTTCGTCTCTCCAGTTTTTCCTAGTGTGATGTGCTCACGCCATCTAGTGGCTGGAAAACTGAACACAAGGGCACATCTGACAGCATAAGCTTAGAGAGAGTGTGTAAAAGATTTATTTAAATAGTTTTCAGTAAATAATTGTTTCCAATTGAATTTAATTAAGAATAAAAATCATAAAAGAAAAAAATCCAAATTCCTATAATAACAGTAAAGTATTTACCCTCATATTACATGTTTTGTATAGACTTGCATGGGAAATGCAGATTTAGGGAACGGTGCAGTGTTTGCAGTCACTGGACTCGTGAAGTGTGTGTTCTGGTTTCAGGTATCGGTTGAGTGGGCTGATCCTGCCGAGTCTGAAGGACTGGTTTGAGGGCACGTTTGGAGCCAGTTTACAGCATAAATCTCCTGCCGCAGTAAGTGGAGTGTGTTTCAGACAGCTGTGTGTCAGTCTTGTGTTGTGTGATTGTGTGTGTAATATGATATGTGTGTGTGTTCCTCTAGCCCACTCTGAATTTAAGTGCAGTCGCTCCTCCTAACCTGAACGAGCCCTTCGTGGAGGATCTGAAAGCGGCGGGTGTGTCCGCGTCACATGACCCGGAGGACCGGGTTTTCCGAGCGCATGGTAAACAACGTTGTGTTTGGCTGAAAGAAGTTTTAGCAATTTTCCAAGCATGCATAAGAATTTTGTCAAGCATTCCCTCATATTTCAACATGGGAATTTTTTTTCATACAGAAATTCTGCTTATTTTAATATACATTTCTTATTAAAATGTGATGATGCTAAAAATGATAATGGTCCTAAAATAGGTTTTATTTATGCAAACTATAATCAGTTTTGGTTTTCTTTTGATTTAGGGGTGATTCTTTCTTTTTTTTTTTATCACAAAATTTCCTAAAAGGGAGTTTGTTAGATTGTGATAGAATTGCTGAAGCTAAAATACATTCAAATAAATTAGAAGAATATGTTGTTTTTTATAATTTAAATTTAATCAAAACACTATAATATTTTATCATTTAATATATTAATCATTGTACAGAAGTCTAAAGCTATATTTATTTGATCAAAAATACAGTAAAAACAGTGAAATATTATAACCATTTAAAGTAACTGTTTTCTATGTGAATATACAGTAAAGTGTAATTTATTCCTGTGATCAAAGCTGAATGTTCAGCATCATTACTCCAGTCTTCAGTGTCACATGATCCTTCAGAAATCACTCTAATATGATGATCTGATGATCAAGAAACATTTATGATTATTATCAGTGTTGGAAACAGTCGTGCTGCTTCATATTTGTGTGGAAAACATGATTTGTTGCTTTTTAGCAACATTATAAATGTTTTAATGTAAGTTTTGATCACTGTAATAAATCCTTGCTCAATAAAAGTAGTAATTTCTTAAAATAATCATACTTGCTCCAAACTAGTGTATTTATTGAGAGGTTAGAGCATTACTATATGCCACCTATATATAAGTCATGTGTTCATATCACAAAAAAAGATTCAGATTGAGTTTATTTCGGTTCAGTTACTGGATGTTTATATTGGGTGTACAGTACGAGCCTCGTTCGTTCGTTCGTTGATGTTCATGTGTTTCTGACCGTGTTTCTCCTCCTCCTCAGGTCACTGCCTGCACGAGATCTTTGCCCTGCGCGAGGGGAGGATCGGACGCGTGCCCGACATGGTGGTTTGGCCCAGTGAGTGACGGCCTCAGTTTGCTCATTAATATTCATGAGAAGCTGCTTTCATTAGAGGGAAAGGGGCGTTCTCCATCCAGTGAGACTCGGGCTGCTCTCTGATTGGTGGACTCCTGACAGCACCCATTCAGCGGCTCTGATTAACGGCCCAGCTTTGATTAGGAGAAAACCCAAGCGGCCAGCAAATCATGTCCTCCCTCTCGGAGAATTCACCCGTCCCATCATCACGCCGTCCTGTCTCCCTCGCGGTCTCCTTCAGAAAATCCTCCTTTTCATAATCTTGAAGAAAAGTCACTTTCTCTGCCTCTGAAATGACCTGTGTCCACCGTCCAATCAGATCCCACGGGATATAATCACACATGCATGTATACATTTATGAAATATTTGCACGTATATACTGTATATATATATATAAATATAAATATTGAATATATAAATACATGAAAAATCATAAATATATACATGCATGTGTGTATTTATATACACAAAATAATTATACATAGTACACACACATATTATGTAAACAAAAACTTTTATTTTGGATGCGATTAATCATTTCTCAGCCCTAATATGAAGACATTTGTCACAAAAGATTTATATTTAACATTCTTTTGAACTTTCTATTCATCAAATAATCCTGAAAAAAATGTATCATGATTTTCTGAAAAAATGAAGAGAAGAGACTTCTTTAAAAAACGTATTTTAAATCTTTCCGACCCTGAACCTTTGAACGGTGCTTTCCGCGTAAGGGTTGTGTGTTATGACTGATATGAAGGTGGTGTGTGTGTTTGGTTTCGTCAGGCTGTCACAGTGATGTGGAGAAGATCGTGGATCTGGCCTGTAAACACGACGTCTGCCTGATCCCCTACGGAGGCGAGTACCTTCACAAATTACACACAATTACCCCTAACCCTACAGTGAGTACATGGAGTTACTTCATATTACTCAGTACTTAAATACAGAATTAGACTTTAACAAAGACACCTTAAAAGAAAAGGGTAAACCAAGTGTACTTTTGGTTTTCAAATAATTTTGAAAATATGTTTGTCAAATAATACTGGAAAA